>NC_039361.1:123771566-123776566 GCF_003573695.1 Papaver somniferum | reverse complement strand
AGCTTCATGTTACGCCTACCACGAGACATGTCAGAGTAAGGGCATCCCAATCGGAGTGAATGGGATGACAGTTTCTTAGACCCAATCTGTAAAATAAGAATTTTGATCAAATCACACATCACAATATACTAGGCCTTCTAATTCTTTAAGAGGTTTATCTAAAAGATTTACGATATAACTAGGAAGACGTTTCAAGTACCAAACATGAGTTACTGGGCATGCCAGTTTGATGTATACCATTTGATATCTTCGTATCCGAGAATCAACAAACTCGACTCCGCATTGTTCACAAAATTTCGGGTCTTCTTTTTCATCTCTGATTACTCGATAGTTTCCACAGGCACAAATTCCACTTTTTATAGGCCCAAAAATTCTTTCACAAAACAATCCATCTTTTTCCGGCTTATTGGTTTTGTAATTAAAAGTATAAGGTTTTGTCACCTCTCTAACAACCTCTCCGTTGGGTAGTATTTTTTTGGCCTAAGCGCTTATTTGTTCAGGAGAAACTGATCCAATTCGAAGGTGTTAATGTTTATACCGGTCGATCATAGAAGAAAAATTATGATTCATTCCGATCAAGCTTCCTTCCTTTGAATCTAGAAGTTCTTCTCAGATACAAGGAAATGATTCAATTCCAGAGCCAAAGATCATAGTTCTCCAACGAGCAATCGAAAGGATTCTGGAGCATCCTCAGGTTTAGGTATTGTTCCTCCAATGATCGTAGTACGAAGTACTTCCTGACAAGCTCTAATATGATCAGATTTATAAGTAAGCATCTCTTGTAAAATGTGAGCAACGCCAAACCCCTCTAAAGCCCAAACTTCCATTTCTCCTACCCGTTGGCCCCCTTGCTTAGCCCTTCCCATAAGGGGTTGTTGTGTAACAAGTGCATAATGCACGCTGGAACTCCCATAAATTTTATCATCAACTTGATGAATCAATTTTAGGATATAGGATTTTCCTATTATAACGGGTTGTTCAAAAGGATCTCCCGTTCTTCCATCAAATATTCTGCTTTTTCCCGGATACTCGGGTTCAAACACCCACGGATTCACGGTTTGCTTATTGGCTTCATATAATTCAGAAAACACGAGTTTTTTAGAAGCCTCTTGCTCATATCTCTCATCAAAGGGTGCTATTCGATAATGCCTGTCTAGCAGATCCCCCGCTAACCCGAGCGAGCATTCAAATATCTGTCCTACATTCATTCGTGAAGGTACTCCTAATGGATTGAAGACCATATCAACAGGCGTTCCGTCTTGTGAATACGACATATCTTGTCTAGGAATTTTTTTGGAAATGATACCTTTATTCCCATGCCTTCCAGCAACTTTATCCCCTAGTTTTATTTCACGTTTCTGTGAAATATATACACGAATCATTTATGGATTATAACTAGAACCCCCCTTTTTCTGGATCTATTTCACATCAATAACTCGACCTCTGCTACCTATAGGTAATTTTAGACAAGTTTCCTTAGCAGTGGATACTTGAATACCAAGTATAGCCCATAATAATATATCTTCCGGGGCATATGATGATTCTTTCGTCATCTGAGGCGTTAATTTACCTACTAAAATATCACATGTTTCTACCCAAGACCCCATCATCACAATTCCGTTTCTATCTAAATTCCGGAGTAAGTGGGCTTCTAAATGCGGTATTTCATTGGTGATCCTTTCAGGGCCTTGGCTTGTCACATGAGTCTGAATTTCATATTTTCGTATATGAAAGAAGTATAAACATCGACATATACTAGACGTTCACTAATAAGTACGGCATCTTCAAAATTGTAGCCTTCCCATGGCATATAAGCTACCAATACATTTTTTCCCAAAGCGAGTTCGCCAACAACTGTAGCAACACCATCTGCTAAAATTTGTCCCTTTTTAATGCAGTTACCCCGTTTAACTTGGGATTTTTAATGCATACAAGTATTTTTGTTGGAACGTTGATACATAACCAATGGAATGCTTAGAGTGTCTCCATTACCTGAGAAAACGATCTTGTCAGTATCGGTAGAAACGACTTTTCCCTCGTGTTTCGCTATAGCGGAAACTCCTGAATCTAGAGCTACTTGGCATTCCAACCCAGTTCGAACAATGCACTTTTCGGACCGAGAAAGCGGAACTGCTTGACGTTGCATATTAGAACTCATTAAAGCCCGATTCGCGTCATTATGTTCGATAAAAGGAATAAGGGAAGCGCCAATAGAAAAATATTGGAAGGGAAAAATGCTTCGAAGATGAATCTGTTCCCATGCAATAGTCAGGTATTCTTGACGGTATCGAGCTGGAACGACCTGTTCTTCTTGAATGCCCTGATTCAACGCAAAAGAATTTCCGGCCGACACCATATAGTATTCATCTCTGCTTGGCGATAAATAAACTACCAGTACCCCTTTGAATCTCTCATCAATTTCAAAAAACGGACTTTTGAGAGACCCCCAATGACCAATCCTAGCATGAATAGCTAAGGATCTAATAAGTCCAACGTTGATTCCTTCAGATGTATCAATTGGGAAAATACGTCCATAGTGACTAGGATGGATATCTCGTATCCGAAAACTAGCAGTTCGACCTGTCAATCCTCCAGGACCTAAATAACTCAATTTTCTCCCATGAACTATTTGTGTCAATGGATTAGTTCGATCCAAAACATGAGATAAGGGGTGTAGACCAAAAAATGATTCATAAGTGATTGTTAATGGAGTTGATGTTACTAAATTATGGGGAGTCGGGATAAATTTATGCCTAATTGCTCCTCATATAGTTCCTCGAACCCCATTTTCTAAACGAACCAGAGCCAATCCGAATTGGTCTTGTAACAGATCCGCTACAGAGCGAATACGTTTATTTTTCAAGTGATTCATATCGTCAAGTGCACCCACTCCAAATTTCATTCCGATCAAATGATCCGCCGCTGCCAATACATCTCGTGGTAACAAAAATGTATTGTTCTGAGGTATATCAAGATTAAGTCTCCGGTTCATATTTCATCGACCAATCCTTCCTAATTCACATCTTTGTTGATTTTTTTTTTTTTTTGTAAGTTCCTTACATAAGGACTCGGAAAATACCGGATCCCCGCCGACACAAGCAAACTGTTGATAAAATTCCAAAATGGCATTTTCTTTTGACCCAATCTTTTTTTTTCTCCTTATCATTCGGGAAAGACAAGAAAATTTCAGGGTAGCAAACATTATCTAGAATTTATCTTAGATTCGAACCCATAGCTGATGATAGAACTAGAATAGATATTTTTTGTTTCCGACTCACACGAGCCCATATCCGTGCTTTTCGATCAATCTCTAATTCTGATCTTCCTCCCCAATCGGATATTATGGTGGCGGTATAGACCGAAATTCCGTTATGGTCCAATTCTGAACGGTAATAAATACCAGGGCTTTGCAATATTTGATTGATTACAATTGTGTATATTCCATTTACTATAAAGGTTCCCAGGGAATTCATTAGAGGAATGTTTCCAATAAATATGGTTTGTTCTTGTATATCCTTACTGGTTTTCCAAATTAATCCCCCAGGTACATATAATTCAGAAGAATATGTCAGTGATTCATACACAACATCTCTTTCTTTTATCAAGGGTTCTACCAATTGATAAGTTTCCACAAATAATTGAAATTCAATTTCTTGATCTATATCTTCTATTTTTGGAAATTTATAAAGTTCTTCCATCAAGCCATGATCAATGAACCTACAAAACCACTCAAATTGTATCTGACTAAACCCAGGTATTGTAAACATTCCCTCATTTCCATCCCGGAGCATCTTAAGCTTCCCATTTATAGCAAAATCCCATTATTGGCTCATTCTTCATCGAACCATATGGATCGATCTAGCAATGATGGAATGTATATTCTGTTTACTGAATCACATGAAATTTTACCCAACTTCATACCATTGAGCAGAGCAATAAGGATAATTTTCTATTTAAATTCGAATTTGCAACAGGATAAAACATTCCTGGAATCATAATTATGCCGATTATACTTTTTTAGAGTCTTGTATAAAATATCAAAAGTAATCCAATTTATACATATTATTATGATATTACAATCCGGTTGGGTACCCAAAAAAGAAATGATTCAAGGTTTGATCCGTTCTCTATGAATGAGAGAAAAACAGAAAAATCAGGAATAGTATAGAGTTTTTTTTTTTTTGCGAGGCACTTTTACCTATAGCTATAGTATCCTATCCATCCGGATATTTCCTATCCCAGTTATACTTGGGGTAACAAAGGAAGTGCTATATCATAATTTCTATTTTAGATTCAAAAAAAGGGAAGCATGATAATTCCTTATAGACATATATGGCTAAGATACCTAATTAGGATATCTTTGTAACAATCTCTGTTCCGGGGTTTACATATATATATATAATTGTTGTTATAATGTAAATTTAATTGAAAAAGATTGATTATTGAAAAGAATTGATACCGATAAGTATAAGTTGTGTATCAACTTTATTTTGCTGCCGTTGTTAAGGAAATGAAATTTGAGGCCCAAGAACTCTTCATGGATTCAAGTCAATAGTTAATGGTTCCAATTTGCCCTGCATTTTTCATTCTGTAACTGAAAATGCACATTTACATTTGCTTTTGAAAGATAAAAAAGGGGGAAGTTTTTAGGTGTTGTTTATTTTGAGAGTTGAGATACCATACAATCCATCAAAGGGAATCAACTGGGTTAAAAAAAAGGTTTTGGGGGGTTTAGGAAAGGGAGAAAGACAATGAGATTCAAGAAATAATAAAGAAGAGAGCGTTCCCTCTATTTTATATCCGTTTGTTTGGCGGCATGGCCGAGTGGTCAGGCGGGGGACTGCAAATCCTTTTACCCCAGTTCAAATCCGGGTGCCGCCTCATCTACAAAAAAATGGGAAAGACTTTCTTTTTTTGCTCAGCAGAAGCAATAGATTCTAGAAAACCATATTTTGGAGAGATATGGGGTAGGTAGTGCTGGATTGTATATTTTATGCTTT
>NC_039361.1:123736566-123756566 GCF_003573695.1 Papaver somniferum | reverse complement strand
GTTAACTCAAAAAAGTATACACTCTTCGTTATAAGTCGGAAGTCGATTTTTGAGACTAAATTGTAAACTAGTTAAACTCATCTTTAACAGAAAAAGTTTGAAAAATGTATTGTAATCACAATAAATATGTTCTACGGCAGTACGTCTAGTAAAAATTGCATTTCTATGTACGTTGATTCAAGAATATATGAAGGAAGTCAAATTTCACTATATAAGAAGAACAGAAGACCAAGCAGAACTAATCCAAATCCTAACAAATTTCATCTATCTTGAATCAAATAGAAAGACAAAGCCAACACAAAAAGAATGTGTTAATAAAAATGTTGAATTTTATATATGTTAACTAAAAAAGTCGACACTCTTCATTATAAGTCGGAACTCAATTTCTGAGACTAAACTGTAAACTAGTTAAACTCATCTTTAATAGAAAAAGTTTGAAAAATGTATTGTAATCACAATAAATATGTTCTACGGCAGTACGTCTAGTAAAAATTGCATTTCTATGTACGTTGATTCAAGAATATATGAAGGAAGTCAAATTTCACTATAGAAGAAGAACAAAAGACCAAGCAGTACTAATCAAAATCCTAACAACTTTCATCTATCTTGAATCAAATAGAAAGACAAAGCCAACACAAAAACAAAGTGTTAATAAAAATGTTGAATTTTATATATGTTAACTAAAAAAGTATACACACTTCGTTATACGTCTGAAATTGATTTCTGAGACTAAATTGTAAACTAGATTAACTCATCTTTAACAGAAAAAGTTTGAAAAACGTATTGTAATCACAAATAATATGTTCTAAGGCATTACGTCTAGTAAAAATTGCATTTATATGTACGTTGATTCAAGAAAATATGAAGGAAGTCAAAGTTAACAATAGAAGAAGGATGAAAGACCAACCAGAACTAATCCAAATTCTAACAAATTTCATCTATTTGAATCGAATTGAAAGTCAAAGCCAATACAAAAATAAAGAGTTCATAAAAATGTTGAATTTTTTATACGTTAACTCAAAAAAGTCTACACTCTTTGTTATAAGTCGGAAGTTGATTTCTGAGACTAAATTGTAAACAAGACTAAATTCTTAGCCATTACTTCTGGTAAAAATTGTATTTCTGTGTATGTTGATTCAAGAAAATATGAAGGAAGTCAAATTTCACAATATAAGAAGGATGAAACACCAGCCATAACTAATACAAATTCTAACAAATTTCATCTATTTGAATCAAATTGAAAGACAAAGCCAAGACAAAAATAAAGAGTTCATAAAAATGTCGAATTTTTTATACGTTAACTCAAAAAAGTATACACTCTTCGTTATAAGTCTGAAGTCGATTTCTGAGACTAAACTGTAAACTAGTTAAACTCATCTTTAACAGAATAAGTTTGAAAAATGTATTGTAATCACAATAAATATGTTCTACGGCAGTACGTCTAGTAAAAATTGCATTTCTATGTACGTTGATTCAAGAATATATGAAGGAAGTCAAATTTCACTATATAAGAAGAACAAAAGACCAAGCAGAACTAATCCAAATCCTAACAAATTTCATCTATCTTGAATCAAATAGAAAGACAAAGCCAACACAAAAAGAATGTGTTAATAAAAATGTTGAATTTTATATATGTTAACTAAAAAAGTCGACACTCTTCGTTATAAGTCGGAACTCAATTTCTGAGACTAAACTGTAAACTAGTTAAACTCATCTTTAATAGAAAAAGTTTGAAAAATGTATTGTAATCACAATAAATATGTTCTACGGCAGTACGTCTAGTAAAAATTGCATTTCTATGTACGTTGATTCAAGAATATATGAAGGAAGTCAAATTTCACTATAGAAGAAGAACAAAAGACCAAGCAGAACTAATCAAAATCCTAACAACTTTCATCTATCTTGAATCAAATAGAAAGACAAAGCCAACACAAAAAGAAAGTGTTAATAAAAATGTTGAATTTATATATGTTAAATAAAAATATACACACTTCGTTATACGTCTGAAATTGATTTCTGAGACTAAATTGTAAACTAGATTAACTCATTTTTAACAGAAAAAGTTTGAAAAACGTATTGTAATCACAAATAATATGTTCTAAGGCATTACGTCTAGTAAAAATTGCATTTATATGTACGTTGATTCAAGAAAATATGAAGGAAGTCAAAGTTAACAATAGAAGAAGGATGAAAGACCAACCAGAACTAATCCAAATTCTAACAAATTTCATCTATTTGAATCGAATTGAAAGTCAAAGCCAATACAAAAATAAAGAGTTCATAAAAATGTTGAATTTTTTATACGTTAACTCAAAAAAGTCTACACTCTTTGTTATAAGTCGGAAGTTGATTTCTGAGACTAAATTGTAAACAAGACTAAATTCTTAGCCATTACTTCTAGTAAAAATTGTATTTTTGTGTACGTTGATTCAAGAAAATATGAAGGAAGTCAAATTTCAAAATATAAGAAGGATGAAACACCAGCCAGAACTAATACAAATTCTAACAAATTTCATCTATTTGAATCAAATTGAAAGACAAAGCCAAGACAAAAATAAAGTGTTCATAAAAATGTCGAATTTTTTATACGTTAACTCAAAAAAGTATACACTCTTCGTTATAAGTCTGAAGTCGATTTCTGAGACTAAACTGTAAACTAGTTAAACTCATCTTTAACAGAATAAGTTTGAAAAATGTATTGTAATCACAATAAATATGTTCTACGGCAGTACGTCTAGTAAAAATTGCATTTCTATGTACGTTGATTCAAGAATATATGAAGGAAGTCAAATTTCACTATATAAGAAGAACAAAAGACCAAGCAGAACTAATCCAAATCCTAACAAATTTCATCTATCTTGAATCAAATAGAAAGACAAAGCCAACACAAAAAGAATGTGTTAATAAAAATGTTGAATTTTATATATGTTAACTAAAAAAGTCGACACTCTTCGTTATAAGTCGGAAGTCAATTTCTGAGACTAAACTGTAAATTAGTTAAACTCATCTTTAATAGAAAAAGTTTGAAAAATGTATTGTAATCACAATAAATATGTTCTACGGCAGTACGTCTAGTAAAAATTGCATTTCTATGTACGTTGATTCAAGAATATATGAAGGAAGTCAAATTTTACTATAGAAGAAGAACAAAAGACCAAGCAGAACTAATCAAAATCATAACAACTTTCATCTATCTTGAATCAAATAGAAAGACAAAGCCAACACAAAAAGAAAGTGTTAATAAAAATGTTGAATTTTATATATGTTAACTAAAAATATACACACTTCGTTATACGTCTGAAATTGATTTCTGAGACTAAATTGTAAAGTAGATTAACTCATCTTTAACATAAAAAGTTTGAAAAACGTATTGTAATCACAAATAATATGTTCTAAGGCATTACGTCTAGTAAAAATTGCATTTATATGTACGTTGATTCAAGAAAATATGAAGGAAGTCAAAGTTAACAATAGAAGAAGGATGAAAGACCAACCAGAACTAATCCAAATTCTAACAAACTTCATCTATTTGAATCGAATTGAAAGTCAAAGCCAATACAAAAATAAAGAGTTCATAAAAATGTTGAATTTTTTAAACGTTAACACAAAAAAGACTACACCCTTCGTTATAAGTCGGAAGTCGATTTCTGAGACTAAATTGTAAACTAGTTAAACTCATCTTTAACAGAAAAAGTTTGAAAAATGTATTGTAATCACAATAAATATGTTCTACGGCAGTACGTCTAGTAAAAATTGCATTTCTATGTACGTTGATTCAAGAATATATGAAGGAAGTCAAATTTCACTATATAAGAAGAACAAAAGACCAAGCAGAACTAATCCAAATCCTAACAAATTTCAACTATCTTGAATCAAATAGAAACACAAAGCCAACACAAAAAGAAAGTGTTAATAAAAATGTTGAATTTTATATACGTTAACTAAAAAAATCTACACTCTTCGTTATAAGTCGGAAGTCAATTTCTGAGACTAAACTGTAAACTAGTTAAAGTCATCTTTAATAGAACAAGTTTGAAAAATGTATTGTAATCACAATAAATATGTTCTACGCAGTACGTCTAGTAAACATTGCATTTATATGTACGTTGATTCAAGAATATATGAAGGAAGTCAAATTTCACTATAGAAGAAGAACAAAAGACCAAGCAGTACTAATCAAAATCCTAACAACTTTCATCTATCTTGAATCAAATAGAAAGACAAAGCCAACACAAAAACAAAGTGTTAATAAAAATGTTGAATTTTATATATGTTAACTAAAAAAGTATACACACTTCGTTATACGTCTGAAATTGATTTCTGAGATTAAATTGTAAACTAGATTAACTCATCTTTAACAGAAAAAGTTTGAAAAACGTATTGTAATCACAAATAATATGTTCTAAGGCATTACGTCTAGTAAAAATTGCATTTATATGTACGTTGATTCAAGAAAATATGAAGGAAATCAAAGTTAACAATAGAAGAAGGATGAAAGACCAACCAGAACTAATCCAAATTCTAACAAATTTCATCTATTTGAATCGAATTGAAAGTCAAAGCCAATACAAAAATTAAGAGTTCATAAAAATGTTGAATTTTTTATACGTTAACTCAAAAAAGTCTACACTCTTTGTTATAAGTCGGAAGTTGATTTCTGAGACTAAATTCTTAGCCATTACTTCTGGTAAAAATTGTATTTCTGTGTATGTTGATTCAAGAAAATATGAAGGAAGTCAAATTTCACAATATAAGAAGGATGAAACACCAGCCATAACTAATACAAATTCTAACAAATTTCATCTATTTGAATCAAATTGAAAGACAAAGCCAAGACAAAAATAAAGAGTTCATAAAAATGTCGAATTTTTTATACGTTAACTCAAAAAAGTATACACTCTTCGTTATAAGTCGGAAGTCGATTTCTGAGACTAAACTGTAAACTAGTTAAACTCATCTTTAACAGAATAAGTTTGAAAAATGTATTGTAATCACAATAAATATGTTCTACGGCAGTACGTCTAGTAAAAATTGCATTTCTATGTACGTTGATTCAAGAATATATGAAGGAAGTCAAATTTCACTATATAAGAAGAACAAAAGACCAAGCAGAACTAATCCAAATCCTAACAAATTTCATCTATCTTGAATCAAATAGAAAGACAAAGCCAACACAAAAAGAATGTGTTAATAAAAATGTTGAATTTTATATATGTTAACTAAAAAAGTCGACACTCTTCGTTATAAGTCGGAACTCAATTTCTGAGACTAAACTGTAAACTAGTTAAACTCATCTTTAATAGAAAAAGTTTGAAAAATGTATTGTAATCACAATAAATATGTTCTACGGCAGTACGTCTAGTAAAAATTGCATTTCTATGTACGTTGATTCAAGAATATATGAAGGAAGTCAAATTTCACTATAGAAGAAGAACAAAAGACCAAGCAGAACTAATCAAAATCCTAACAACTTTCATCTATCTTGAATCAAATAGAAAGACAAAGCCAACACAAAAAGAAAGTGTTAATAAAAATGTTGAATTTATATATGTTAAATAAAAATATACACACTTCGTTATACGTCTGAAATTGATTTCTGAGACTAAATTGTAAACTAGATTAACTCATTTTTAACAGAAAAAGTTTGAAAAACGTATTGTAATCACAAATAATATGTTCTAAGGCATTACGTCTAGTAAAAATTGCATTTATATGTACGTTGATTCAAGAAAATATGAAGGAAGTCAAAGTTAACAATAGAAGAAGGATGAAAGACCAACCAGAACTAATCCAAATTCTAACAAATTTCATCTATTTGAATCGAATTGAAAGTCAAAGCCAATACAAAAATAAAGAGTTCATAAAAATGTTGAATTTTTTATACGTTAACTCAAAAAAGTCTACACTCTTTGTTATAAGTCGGAAGTTGATTTCTGAGACTAAATTGTAAACAAGACTAAATTCTTAGCCATTACTTCTAGTAAAAATTGTATTTTTGTGTACGTTGATTCAAGAAAATATGAAGGAAGTCAAATTTCAAAATATAAGAAGGATGAAACACCAGCCAGAACTAATACAAATTCTAACAAATTTCATCTATTTGAATCAAATTGAAAGACAAAGCCAAGACAAAAATAAAGTGTTCATAAAAATGTCGAATTTTTTATACGTTAACTCAAAAAAGTATACACTCTTCGTTATAAGTCTGAAGTCGATTTCTGAGACTAAACTGTAAACTAGTTAAACTCATCTTTAACAGAATAAGTTTGAAAAATGTATTGTAATCACAATAAATATGTTCTACGGCAGTACGTCTAGTAAAAATTGCATTTCTATGTACGTTGATTCAAGAATATATGAAGGAAGTCAAATTTCACTATATAAGAAGAACAAAAGACCAAGCAGAACTAATCCAAATCCTAACAAATTTCATCTATCTTGAATCAAATAGAAAGACAAAGCCAACACAAAAAGAATGTGTTAATAAAAATGTTGAATTTTATATATGTTAACTAAAAAAGTCGACACTCTTCGTTATAAGTCGGAAGTCAATTTCTGAGACTAAACTGTAAATTAGTTAAACTCATCTTTAATAGAAAAAGTTTGAAAAATGTATTGTAATCACAATAAATATGTTCTACGGCAGTACGTCTAGTAAAAATTGCATTTCTATGTACGTTGATTCAAGAATATATGAAGGAAGTCAAATTTCACTATAGAAGAAGAACAAAAGACCAAGCAGAACTAATCAAAATCATAACAACTTTCATCTATCTTGAATCAAATAGAAAGACAAAGCCAACACAAAAAGAAAGTGTTAATAAAAATGTTGAATTTTATATATGTTAACTAAAAATATACACACTTCGTTATACGTCTGAAATTGATTTCTGAGACTAAATTGTAAAGTAGATTAACTCATCTTTAACATAAAAAGTTTGAAAAACGTATTGTAATCACAAATAATATGTTCTAAGGCATTACGTCTAGTAAAAATTGCATTTATATGTACGTTGATTCAAGAAAATATGAAGGAAGTCAAAGTTAACAATAGAAGAAGGATGAAAGACCAACCAGAACTAATCCAAATTCTAACAAACTTCATCTATTTGAATCGAATTGAAAGTCAAAGCCAATACAAAAATAAAGAGTTCATAAAAATGTTGAATTTTTTAAACGTTAACACAAAAAAGACTACACCCTTCGTTATAAGTCGGAAGTCGATTTCTGAGACTAAATTGTAAACTAGTTAAACTCATCTTTAACAGAAAAAGTTTGAAAAATGTATTGTAATCACAATAAATATGTTTTAAGGCAGTACGTCTAGTAAAAATTGCATTTCTATGTACGTTGATTCAAGAATATATGAAGGAAGTCAAATTTCACAATATAAGAAGGATGAAAGACCAAGCAGAACTAATCCAAATCCTAAAAAATTTCATCTATCTTGAATCGAATAGAAAGACAAAGCCAACATAAAAAGAAAGAGTTCATAAAAATGTTGAATTTTATATACGTTAACTCAAAAAAGACTACAAACTTCGGTATAAGTCGAAAATTGATTTCTGAGACTAAATTGTAAACTAGATAAACTCATCTTTAACAGAAAAAGTTTGAAAAATGTTTTTTAATCATAAATTATATGTTCTAAGGAATTACGTCTATTAAAAATTGCATTTCTATGTACGTTAATTCAAGAAAATAGGAAGGAAGCAAAATTTCACAATAGAAGAAGGATGAAAGACCAGCCAGAACTAGTCCAAATTGAAACAAATTTCATCTATTTGAATCAAATTGAAAGACAAAGCCAATACAAAAATAAAGAGTTCATAAAAATGTTGAATTTTTATACGTTAACTCAAAAAAGTCTACACTCTTTATTATAAGTTGGAAGTTCATTTCTGAGACTAAATTGTAAACAAGATAAACTCATCTTTAACAGAAAAAGTTTGAAAAATGTATTGTAATCACAATAAATATGTTCTTAGCCATTACGTCTAGTACAAATTGTATTTCTGTGTACGTTGATTCAAGAAAATATGAAGGAAGTCAAATTTCACAATATAAGAAGGATGAAACACCAGCCAAAACTAAACCAAATGCTAACAAAGCCAAGACAAAAATAAAGAGTTCATAAAAATGTCGAATTTTTTATACGTTAACTCAAAAAAGTCTACACTCTTCGTTATAAGTCGGAAGTCGATTTCTGAGACTAAATTGTAATAGTTAATCTCATCTTTAACAAAAAAAGTTCGAAAAATGTATTGTAGTCACAATAAATATGTTCTACGACAGTACGTCTAGTAAAAATTGCATTTCTATGTACGTTGATTCAAGAATATATGAAGGAAGTCAAATTTCACTATAGAAGAAGAACAAAAGACCAAGCAGAACTAATCCAAATCCCAACAAACTTCATCTATCTTGAATCAAATAGAAATACAAAGCCAACACAAAAAGAAAGTGTTAATAAAAATGTTGAATTTTATATATGTTAACTAAAAAAGTCCACACTCTTCGTTATAAGTCGGAAGTCGATTTCTAAGACTAAACTGTAAACTAGTTAAACTCATCTTTAATAGAAAAAGTTTGAAAAATGTATTGTAATCACAATAAATATGTTCTACGGCAGTACGTCTAGTAAAAATTGCATTTCTATGTACGTTGATTCAAGTATATATGAAGGAAGTCAAATTTCACTATAGAAGAAGAACTAAAGACCAAGCAGAACTAATCAAAATCCTAACAAATTTCATCTATCTTGAATCAAATAGAAAGACAAATCCAACACAAAAAGAAAGTGTTAATAAAAATGTTGAATTTATATATGTTAACTAAAAAAGTCTACACACTTCGTTATACGTCTGAAATTGATTTCTGAGACTAAATTGTAAACTAGATTAACTCATCTTTAACAGAAAAAGTTTGAAAATGTATTGTAATCACAAATAATATGTTCTAAGGCATTACGTCTAGTAAAAATTGTATTTCTGTCTATGTTGATTCAAGAATATATGATGGAAGTCAAATTTCACAATATAAGAAGGATGAAAGACCAGCCAGAACTAAACCAAATTCTAACAAATTTCATCTATCTGAATCAAATTGAAAGACAAAGCCAAGAAAAAAAAATAAAGAGTTCATAAAAATGTTGAATTTTTTATACGTTAACTCAAAAAAGTCTACACTCTTCGTTATAAGTCGGAAGTCGATTTCTGAGACTAAATTGTAATAGTTAAACTCATCTTTAACAGAAAAAGTTTGAAAAATGTATTGTAATCACAATAAATATGTTCTACGGCAGTACGTCTAGTAAAAATTGCATTTCTATGTACGTTGATTCAAGAATATATGAAGGAAGTCAAATTTCACTTTAAAAGAAGAACAAAAGACCAAGTAGAACTAATTCAAATCCTAACAAATTTTATCTATCTTGAATCAAATAGAAAGACAAAGCCAACACAAAAAGAAAGTGTTAATAAAAATGTTGAATTTTATATATGTTAACTAAAAAAGTCCACACTCTTCGTTATAAGTCGGAAGTCGATTTCTGAGACTAAACTGTAAACTAGTTAAACTCATCTTTAATAGAAAAAGTTTGAAAAATGTATTGTAATCACAATAAATATGTTCTACGGCAGTACGTCTAGTAAAAATTGCATTTCTATGTACGTTGATTCAAGAATATATGAAGGAAGTCAAATTTTACTATAGAAGAATAACAAAAGACCAAGCAGAACTAATCCAAATCCTAACAAATTTCATCTATCTTGAATCAAATAGAAACACAAAGCCAACACAAAAAGAAAGTGTTAATAAAAATGTTGAATTTTATATATGTTAACTAAAAAAGTCTACACTCTTCGTTATAAGTCGGAAAGTCGATTTCTGAGACTAAACTGTAAATTAGTTAAGAATATATGAAGGAAGTCAAATTTCACTATAGAAGAAGAACAAAAGACCAAGCAGAACTAATCCAAATCCTAACAAATTTCATCTATCTTGAATCAAATAGAAACACAAAGCCAACACAAAAAGAAAGTGTTAATAAAAATGTTGAATTTTATATATGTTAACTAAAAAAGTCTACACTCTTCGTTATAAGTCGGAAGTCGATTTCTGAGGCTAAACTGTAAACTAGTTAAACTCATCTTTAATAGAAAAAGTTTGAAAAATGTATTGTAATCACAATAAATATGTTCTACGGCAGTACGTCTAGTAAAAATTGCATTTCTATGTACGTTGATTCAAGAATATATGAAGGAAGTCAAATTTCACAATATAAGAAGGATGAAAGACCAAGCAGAACTAATCCAAATCCTAACAAATTTCATCTATCTTGAATCGAATAGAAAGACAAAGCCAACACAAAAAGAAAGAGTTCATAAAAATGTTGAATTTTATATAGGTTAACTCAAAAAAGACTACAAACTTCGGTATAAGTCGAAAATTGATTTCTGAGACTAAATTGTAAACTAAATAAACTCATCTTTAACAGAAAAAGTTTGAAAAATGTTTTTTAATCATAAATTATATGTTCTAAGGAATTACGTCTAGTAAAAATTGCATTTCTATGTACGTTAATTCAAGAAAATAGGAAGGAAGCAAAATTTCACAAAAGAAGAAGGATGAAAGACCAGCCAGAACTAGTCCAAATTGAAACAAATTTCATCTATTTGAATCAAATTGAAAGACAAAGCCAATACAAAAATAAAGAGTTCATAAAAATGTTGAATTTTATGTACGTTAACTCAAAAAAGTCTACACACTTCGTAATACATCTGAAATTGATTTATGGGACTAAATTGTAAAATAGATAAACTCATCTTTAACAGAAAAAGTTTGAAAAATGTATTTTAATCACAATAAATATTTTCTAAGGAATTACGTCTAGTAAAAATTGTATTTCTGTGTATGTTGATTCAAGAAAATATGAAGGAAGTCAAATTTCACAATATAAGAAGGATGAAATACCAGCCAGAACTAAACCAAATGCTAACAAATCCAAGACAAAAATAAAGAGTTCATAAAAATGTCGAATTTTTTATACGTTAACTCAAAAAAGTCCACACTCTTCGTTATAAGTCGGAAGTCGATTTCTGAGACTAAATTGTAATAGTTAATCTCATCTTTAACAAAAAAAGTTTTAAAAATGTATTGTAATCACAATAAATATGTTTTAAGGCAGTACGTCTAGTAAAAATTGCATTTCTATGTACGTTGATTCAAGAATATATGAAGGAAGTCAAATTTCACAATATAAGAAGGATGAAAGACCAAGCAGAACTAATCCAAATCCTAAAAAATTTCATCTATCTTGAATCGAATAGAAAGACAAAGCCAACATAAAAAGAAAGCGTTCATAAAAATGTTGAATTTTATATACGTTAACTCAAAAAAGACTACAAACTTCGGTATAAGTCGAAAATTGATTTCTGAGACTAAATTGTAAACTAGATAAACTCATCTTTAACAGAAAAAGTTTGAAAAATGTTTTTTAATCATAAATTATATGTTCTAAGGAATTACGTCTATTAAAAATTGCATTTCTATGTACGTTAATTCAAGAAAATAGGAAGGAAGCAAATTTTCACAATAGAAGAAGGATGAAAGACCAGCCAGAACTAGTCCAAATTGAAACAAATTTCATCTATTTGAATCAAATTGAAAGACAAAGCCAATACAAAAATAAAGAGTTCATAAAAATTTTGAATTTTTTATACGTTAACTCAAAAAAGACTACACTCTTCGTTATAAGTCGGAAGTCGATTTCTTAGACTAAATTGTAAACTAGTTAAACTCATATTTAACAGAAAAAGTTTGAAAAATGTATTGTAATCACAATAAATATGTTTTAAGGCAGTACGTCTAGTAAAAATTGCATTTCTTTGTACGTTGATTCAAGAATATATGAAGGAAGTCAAATTTCACAATATAAGAAGGATGAAAGACCAAGCAGAACTAATCCAAATCCTAACAAATTTCATCTATCTTGAATCGAATAGAAAGACAAAGCCAACACAAAAATAAAAAGTTCATAAAAATGTTGAATTTTATATACGTTAACTCAAAAAAGACTACAAACTTCGGTATAAGTCGAAAATTGATTTCTGAGACTAAATTGTAAACTAGATAAACTCATCTTTAACAGAAAAAGTTTGAAAAATGTTTTTTAATCATAAATTATATGTTCTAAGGAATTACGTCTAGTAAAAATTGCATTTCTATGTACGTTAATTCAAGAAAATAGGAAGGAAGCAAAATTTCACAATAGAAGAAGGATGAAAGACCAGCCAGAACTAGTCCAAATTGAAACAAATTTCATCTATTTGAATCAAATTGAAAGACAAATCCAAGACAAAAATAAAGAGTTCATAAAAATGTCGAATTTTTTATACGTTAACTCAAAAAAGTCTACACTCTTCGTTATAAGTCGGAAGTCGATTTCTGAGACTAAATTGTAATAGTTAATCTCATCTTTAACAAAAAAAGTTTGAAAAATGTATTGTAATCACAATAAATATGTTCTACGACAGTACGTCTAGTAAAAATTGCATTTCTATGTACGTTGATTCAGGAATATATGAAGGAAGTCAAATTTCACTATAGAAGAAGAACAAAAGACCAAGCAGAACTAATCCAATTCCTAACAAACTTCATCTATCTTGAATCAAATAGAAAGACAAAGCCAACACAAAAAGAAAGTGTTAATAAAAATGTTGAATTTTATATATGTTAACTAAAAAAGTCCACACTCTTCGTTATAAGTCGGAAGTCGATTTCTAAGACTAAACTGTAAACTAGTTAAACTCATCTTTAATAGAAAAAGTTTGAAAAATGTATTGTAATCACAATAAATATGTTCTACGGCAGTACATCTAGTAAAAATTGCATTTCTATGTACGTTGATTCAAGAATATATGAAGGAAGTCAAATTTTACTATAGAAGAATAACAAAAGACCAAGCAGAACTAATCCAAATCCTAACAAATTTCATCTATCTTGAATCAAATAGAAACACAAAGCCAACACAAAAAGAAAGTGTTAATAAAAATGTTGAATTTTATATATGTTAACTAAAAAATTCTACACTCTTCGTTATAAGTCGGAAAGTCGATTTCTGAGACTAAGCTGTAAACTAGTTAAGAATATATGAAGGAAGTCAAATTTCACAATAGAAGAAGAACAAAAGACCAAGCAGAACTAATCCAAATCCTAACAAATTTCATCTATCTTGAATCAAATAGAAACACAAAGCCAACACAAAAAGAAAGTGTTAATAAAAATGTTGAATTTTATATATGTTAACTAAAAAAGTCTACACTCTTCGTTATAAGTCGGAATTCGATTTCTGAGACTAAACTGTAAACTAGTTAAACTCATCTTTAATAGAAAAAGTTTGAAAAATGTATTGTAATCACAATAAATATGTTCTACGGCAGTACGTCTAGTAAAAATTGCATTTCTATTTACGTTGATTCAAGAATATATGAAGGAAGTCAAATTTCACTATAGAAGAAGAACAAAAGACCAAGCAGAACTAATCCAAATCCTAACAAATTTAATCTATCTTGAATCAAATAGAAAGACAAAGCCAACACAAAAAGAAAGTGTTAATAAAAATGATGAATTTTATATATGTTAACTAAAAAAGTATACACACTTCGTTATACGTCTGAAATGGATTTTTGAGACTAAATTGTAAACTAGATTAACTCATCTTTAACATAAAAAGTTTGAAAAATGTATTGTAATCACAAATTATATGTTCTAAGGCATTACGTCTAGTAAAAATTGCATTTATATGTACGTTGATTCAAGAAAATATGAAGGAAGTCAAAGTTAACAATAGAAGAAGGATGAAAGAACAACCAGAACTTATCCAAATTCTAACAAATTTCATCTATTTGAATCAAATTGAAAGACAAAGCCAATACAAAAATAAAGAGTTCATAAAAATGTTGAATTTTTTATACATTAACTCAAAAAAGTCCACACTCTTCGTTATAAGTCGGAAGTCGATTTCTGAGACTAAACTGTAAACTAGTTAAACTCATCTTTAATAGAAAAAGTTTGAAAAATGTATTGTAATCACAATAAATATGTTCTACGGCAGTACGTCTAGTAAAAATTGCATTTCTATGTACGTTGATTCAAGAATATATGAAGGAAGTCAAATTTTACTATAGAAGAATAACAAAAGACCAAGCAGAACTAATCCAAATCCTAACAAATTTCATCTATCTTGAATCAAATAGAAACACAAAGCCAACACAAAAAGAAAGTGTTAATAAAAATGTTGAATTTTATATATGTTAACTAAAAAAGTCTACACTCTTCGTTATAAGTCGGAAAGTCGATTTCTGAGACTAAACTGTAAACTAGTTAAGAATATATGAAGGAAGTCAAATTTCACTATAGAAGAAGAACAAAAGACCAAGCAGAACTAATCCAAATCCTAACAAATTTCATCTATCTTGAATCAAATAGAAACACAAAGCCAACACAAAAAGAAAGTGTTAATAAAAATGTTGAATTTTATATATGTTAACTAAAAAAGTCTACACTCTTCGTTATAAGTCGGAATTCGATTTCTGAGACTAAACTGTAAACTAGTTAAACTCATCTTTAATAGAAAAAGTTTGAAAAATGTATTGTAATCACAATAAATATGTTCTACGGTAGTACGTCTAGTAAAAATTGCATTTCTATTTACGTTGATTCAAGAATATATGAAGGAAGTCAAATTTCACTATAGAAGAAGAACAAAAGACCAAGCAGAACTAATCCAAATCCTAACAAATTTAATCTATCTTGAATCAAATAGAAAGACAAAGCCAACACAAAAAGAAAGTGTTAATAAAAATGATGAATTTTATATATGTTAACTAAAAAAGTATACACACTTCGTTATACGTCTGAAATTGATTTCTGAGACTAAATTGTAAACTAGATTAACTCATCTTTAACAGAAAAAGTTTGAAAAATGTATTGTAATCACAAATAATATGTTCTAAGGCATTACGTCTAGTAAAAATTGCATTTATTTGTACGTTGATTCAAGAAAATATGAAGGAAGTCAAAGTTCACAATAGAAGAAGGATGAAAGACCAACCAGAACTAATCTAAATTCTAACAAATTTCATCTATTTGAATCAAATTGAAAGACAAAGCCAATACAAAAATAAAGAGTTCATAAAAATGTTGAATTTTTTGTACGTTAACTCAAAAAAGACTACACTCTTCGTTATAAGTCGGAAGTCAATTTCTGACACTAAATTGTAAACTAGTTAAACTCATCTTTAACAGAAAAGGTTTGAAAAATGTATTGTAATCACAAATATGTTTTAAGGCAGTACGTCTAGTAAAAAGTGGCATTTCTATGTACGTTGATTCAAGAATATATGAAGGAAGTCAAATTTCACAATATAAGAAGGATTAAAGACCAAGCAGGACTAATCCAAATCCTAACAAATTTCATCTATCTTGAATCAAATAGAAAGACAAAGCCAACACAAAAACAAAGAGTTCATAAAAATGTTGAATTTTATATACGTTAACTCAAAAAAGACTACAAACTTCGGTATAAGTCGAAAATTGATTTCTGAGACTAAATTGTAAACTAGATAAACTCATCTTTAATTAGAAAAAGTTTGAAAAATGTTTTTTAATCATAAATTATATGTTCTAAGGAATTACGTCTAGTAAAAATTGCATTTCTATGTACGTTAATTCAAGAAAATATGAAGGAAGCCCAATTTCACAATAGAAGAAGGATGAAAGACCAGCCAGAACTAGTCCAAATTGAAACAAATTTCATCTATTTGAATCAAATTGAAAGACAAAGCCAATACAAAAATAAAGAGTTCATAAAAATGTTGAATTTTTATACGTTAACTCAAAAAAGTCTACACTCTTTATTATAAGTTGGAAGTTGATTTCTGAGACTAAATTGTAAACTAGATTAACTCATCTTTAACAGAAAAAGTTTGAAAAATGTATTGTAATCACAAATTATATGTTCTAAGGCATTACGTCTAGTAAAAATTGCATTTATATGTACGTTGATTCAAGAAAATATGAAGGAAGTCAAAGTTAACAATAGAAGAAGGATGAAAGACCAACCAGAACTTATCCAAATTCTAACAAATTTCATCTATTTGAATCAAATTGAAAGACAAAGCCAATACAAAAATAAAGAGTTCATAAAAATGTTGAATTTTTTATACGTTAACTCAAAAAATACTACACTCTTCGTTATAAGTCGGAAGTCGATTTCTGAGATTAAATTGTAAACTAGTTAAACTCATATTTAACAGAAAAAGTTTGAAAAATGTATTGTAATCACAATAAATATGTTTTAAGGCAGTACGTCTAGTAAAAATTGCATTTCTATGTACGTTGATTCAAGAATATATGAAGGAAGTCAAATTTCACAATATAAGAAGGATTAAAGACCAAGCAGGACTAATCCAAATCCTAACAAATTTCATCTATCTTGAATCGAATAGAAAGACAAAGCCAACACAAAAATAAAGAGTTCATAAAAATGTTGAATTTTATATACGTTAACTCAAAAAAGACTACAAACTTCGGTATAAGTCGAAAATTGATTTCTGAGACTAAATTGTAAACTAGATAAACTCATCTTTAACAGAAAAAGTTTGAAAAATGTTTTTTAATCATAAATTATATGTTCTAAGGAATTACGTCTAGTAAAAATTGCATTTCTATGTACGTTAATTCAAGAAAATAGGAAGGAAGCAAAATTTCACAAAAGAAGAAGGATGAAAGACCAGCCAGAACTAGTCCAAATTGAAACAAATTTCATCTATTTGAATCAAATTGAAAGACAAAGCCAATACAAAAATAAAGAGTTCATAAAAATGTTGAATTTTATGTACGTTAACTCAAAAAAGTCTACACACTTCGTAATACATCTGAAATTGATTTATGAGACTAAATTGTAAAATAGATAAACTCATCTTTAACAGAAAAAGTTTGAAAAATGTATTTTAATCACAATAAATATTTTCTAAGGAATTACGTCTAGTAAAAATTGTATTTCTGTGTACGTTGATTCAAGAAAATATGAAGGAAGTCAAATTTCACAATATAAGAAGGATGAAATACCAGCCAGAACTAATCCAAATTTTAACAAATTTCATCTATTTGAATCAAATTGAAAGACAAATCCAAGACAAAAATAAAGAGTTCATAAAAATGTCGAATTTTTTATACGTTAACTCAAAAAAGTCTACACTCTTCGTTATAAGTCGGAAGTCGATTTCTGAGACTAAATTGTAATAGTTAATCTCATCTTTAACAAAAAAAGTTTGAAAAATGTATTGTAATCACAATAAATATGTTCTACGACAGTACGTCTAGTAAAAATTGCATTTCTATGTACTTTGATTCAAGAATATATGAAGGAAGTCAAATTTCACTATAGAAGAAGAACAAAAGACCAAGCAGAACTAATCCAAATCCTAACAAACTTCATCTATCTTGAATCAAATAGAAAGACAAAGCCAACACAAAAAGAAAGTGTTCATAAAAATGTTGAATTTTATATATGTTAACTAAAAAAGTCCACACTCTTCGTTATAAGTCGGAAGTCGATTTCTGAGACTAAACTGTAAACTAGTTAAACTCATCTTTAATAGAAAAAGTTTGAAAAATGTATTGTAATCACAATAAATATGTTCTACGGCAGTACGTCTAGTAAAAATTGCATTTCTATGTACGTTGATTCAAGAATATATGAAGGAAGTCAAATTTTACTATAGAAGAATAACAAAAGACCAAGCAGAACTAATCCAAATCCTAACAAATTTCATCTATCTTGAATCAAATAGAAACACAAAGCCAACACAAAAAGAAAGTGTTAATAAAAATGTTGAATTTTATATATGTTGACTAAAAAAGTCTACACTCTTCGTTATAAGTCGGAAAGTCGATTTCTGAGACTAAACTGTAAACTAGTTAAGAATATATGAAGGAAGTCAAATTTCACTATAGAAGAAGAACAAAAGACCAAGCAGAACTAATCCAAATCCTAACAAATTTCATCTATCTTGAATCAAATAGAAACACAAAGCCAACACAAAAAGAAAGTGTTAATAAAAATGTTGAATTTTATATATGTTAACTAAAAAAGTCTACACTCTTCGTTATAAGTCGGAAGTCGATTTCTGAGACTAAACTGTAAACTAGTTAAACTCATCTTTAATAGAAAAAGTTTGAAAAATGTATTGTAATCACAATAAATATGTTCTACGGCAGTACGTCTAGTAAAAATTGCATTTCTATGTACGTTGATTCAAGAATATATGAAGGAAGTCAAATTTCACTGTAGAAGAAGAACAAAAGACCAAGCAGAACTTATCCAAATCCTAACAAATTTCATCTATCTTGAAGAAAATAGAAAGACAAAGCCAACACGAAAAGAAAGTGTTAATAAAAATGTTGAATTTTATATATGTTAACTAAAAAAGTATACACACTTCGTTATACGTCTGAAATGGATTTTTGAGACTAAATTGTAAACTAGATTAACTCATCTTTAACAGAAAAAGTTTGAAAAATTTATTGTAATCACAAATTATATGTTCTAAGGCATTACGTCTAGTAAAAATTGCATTTATATGTACGTTGATTCAAGAAAATATGAAGGAAGTCAAAGTTAACAATAGAAGAAGGATGAAAGACCAACCAGAACTTATCCAAATTCTAACAAATTCCATCTATTTGAATCAAATTGAAAGACAAAGCCAATACAAAAATAAAGAGTTCATAAAAATGTTGAATTTTTTATACGTTAACTCAAAAAATACTACACTCTTCGTTATAAGTCGGAAGTCGATTTCTGAGATTAAATTGTAAACTAGTTAAACTCATATTTAACAGAAGAAGTTTGAAAAATGTATTGTAATCACAATAAATATGTTTTAAGGCAGTACGTCTAGTAAAAATTGCATTTCTATGTACGTTGATTCAAGAATATATGAAGGAAGTCAAATTTCACAATATAAGAAGGATGAAAGACCAAGCAGAACTAATCCAAATCCTAACAAATTTCATCTATCTTGAATCGAATAGAAAGACAAAGCCAACACAAAAAGAAAGAGTTCATAAAAATGTTGAATTTTATATACGTTAACTCAAAAAAGACTACAAACTTCGGTATAAGTCGAAAATTGATTTCTGAGACTAAATTGTAAACTAGATAAACTCATCTTTAACAGAAAAAGTTTGAAAAATGTTTTTTAATCATAAATTATATGTTCTAAGGAATTACGTGTAGTAAAAATTGCATTTCTATGTACGTTAATTCAAGAAAATAGGAAGGAAGCAAAATTTCACAAAAGAAGAAGGATGAAAGACCAGCCAGAACTAGTCCAAATTGAAAAAAATTTCATCTATTTGAATCAAATTGAAAGACAAAGCCAATACAAAAATAAAGAGTTCATAAAAATGTTGAATTTTATGTACGTTAACTCAAAAAAGTCTACACACTTCGTAATACATCTGAAATTGATTTATGAGACTAAATTGTAAAATAGATAAACTCATCTTTAACAGAAAAAGTTTGAAAAATGTATTTTAATCACAATAAATATTTTCTAAGGAATTACGTCTAGTAAAAATTGTATTTCTGTGTACGTTGATTCAAGAAAATATGAAGGAAGTCAAATTTCACAATATAAGAAGGATGAAATACCAGCCAGAACTAATCCAAATTTTAACAAATTTCATCTATTTGAATCAAATTGAAAGACAAATCCAAGACAAAAATAAAGAGTTCATAAAAATGTCGAATTTTTTATACGTTAACTCAAAAAAGTCTACACTCTTCGTTATAAGTCGGAAGTCGATTTCTGAGACTAAATTGTAATAGTTAATCTCATCTTTAACAAAAAAAGTTTGAAAAATGTATTGTAATCACAATAAATATGTTCTACGACAGTACGTCTAGTAAAAATTGCATTTCTATGTAC
>NC_039361.1:123721478-123736496 GCF_003573695.1 Papaver somniferum | reverse complement strand
CAACACAAAAAGAAAGTGTTAATAAAAATGTTGAATTTTATATATGTTAACTAAAAAACTCTACACTCTTCGTTATAAGTCGGAATTCGATTTCTGAGACTAAACTGTAAACTAGTTAAACTCATCTTTAATAGAAAAAGTTTGAAAAATGTATTGTAATCACAATAAATATGTTCTACGGCAGTACGTCTAGTAAAAATTGCATTTCTATGTACGTTGATTCAAGAATATATGAAGGAAGTCAAATTTCACTATAGAAGAAGAACAAAAGACCAAGCAGAACTAATCCAAATCCTAACAAATTTAATCTATCTTGAATCAAATAGAAAGACAAAGCCAACACAAAAAGAAAGTGTTAATAAAAATGTTGAATTTTATATATGTTAACTAAAAAAGTATACACACTTCGTTATACGTCTGAAATGGATTTTTGAGACTAAATTGTAAACTAGATTAACTCATCTTTAACAGAAAAAGTTTGAAAAATGTATAGTAATCACAAATTATATGTTCTAAGGCATTACGTCTAGTAAAAATTGCATTTATATGTACGTTGATTCAAGAAAATATGAAGGAAGTCAAAGTTAAAAATAGAAGAAGGATGAAAGACTAACCAGAACTTATCCAAATTCTAACAAATTTCATCTATTTGAATCAAATTGAAAGACAAAGCCAATACAAAAATAAAGAGTTCATAAAAATGTTGAATTTTTTATACGTTAACTCAAAAAAGACTACACTCTTCGTTATAAGTCGGAAGTCGATTTCTTAGACTAAATTGTAAACTAGTTAAACTCATATTTAACAGAAAAAGTTTGAAAAATGTATTGTAATCACAATAAATATGTTTTAAGGCAGTACGTCTAGTAAAAATTGCATTTCTTTGTACGTTGATCCAAGAATATATGAAGAAAGTCAAATTTCACAATATAAGAAGGATGAAAGACCAAGCAGAACTAATCCAAATCCTAACAAATTTCATCTATCTTGAATCGAATAGAAAGACAAAGCCAACACAAAAATAAAAAGTTCATAAAAATGTTGAATTTTATATACGTTAACTCAAAAAAGACTACAAACTTCGGTATAAGTCGAAAATTGATTTCTGAGACTAAATTGCAAACTAGATAAACTCATCTTTAACAGAAAAAGTTTGAAAAATGTTTTTTAATCATAAATTATATGTTCTAAGGAATTACGTCTAGTAAAAATTGCATTTTTATGTACGTTAATTCAAGAAAATAGGAAGGAAGCAAAATTTCACAATAGAAGAAGGATGAAAGACCAGCCAGAACTAGTCCAAATTGAAACAAATTTCATCTATTTGATCAAATTGAAAGACAAAGCCAATACAAAAATAAAGAGTTCATAAAAATGTTGAATTTTTATACGTTAACTCAAAAAAGTCTACACTCTTTATTATAAGTCGGAAGTTGATTTCTGAGACTAAATTGTAAACAAGATAAACTCATCTTTAACAGAAAAAGTTTGCAAAATGTATTGTAATCACAATAAATATGTTCTACGGCAGTACGTCTAGTAAAAATTGCATTTCTATGTACGTTGATTCAAGAATATATGAAGGAAATCAAATTTCACTATATAAGAAGGATGAAAGACCAAGCAGAACTAATCCAAATCCTAATAAATTTCATCTATCTTGAATCGAATAGAAAGACAAAGCCAACACAAAAATAAAGAGTTCATAAAAATGTTGAATTTTATATACGTTAACTCAAAAAAGACTACAAACTTCGGTATAAGTCAAAAATTGATTTCTGAGACTAAATTGTAAACAAGATAAACTCATCTTTAACAGAAAAAGTTTGAAAAATGTATTGTAATCACAATAAATATGTTTTTAGCCATTACGTCTAGTACAAATTGTATTTCTGTGTACGTTGATTCAAGAAAATATGAAGGAAGTCAAATTTCACAATATAAGAAGGATGAAAGACCAGCCAGAACTAAACCAAATGTTAACAAAGCCAAGACAAAAATAAAGAGTTCATAAAAATGTCGAATTTTTTATACGTTAACTCAAAAAAGTCTACACTCTTCGTTATAAGTCGGAAGTCGATTTCTGAGACTAAATTGTAATAGGTAATCTCATCTTTAACAAAAAAAGTTTGAAAAATGTATTGTAATCACAATAAATATGTTCTACGACAGTACGTCTAGTAAAAATTGCATTTCTATGTACGTTGATTCAAGAATATATGAAGGAAGTCAAATTTCACTATAGAAGAAGAACAAAAGACCAAGCAGAACTAATCCAAATCCTAACAAACTTCATCTATCTTGAATCAAATAGAAAGACAAAGCCAACACAAAAAGAAAGTGTTAATAAAAAGGTTGAATTTTATATATGTTAACTAAAAAAGTCCACACTCTTCGTTATAAGTCGGAAGTCGATTTCTGAGACTAAACGGTAAACTAGTTAAACTCATCTTTAATAGAAAAAGTTTGAAAAATGTATTGTAATCACAATAAATATGTTCTACGGCAGTACGTCTAGTAAAAATTGCATTTCTATGTACGTTGATTCAAGAATATATGAAGGAAGTCAAATTTCACTATAGAAGAAGAACTAAAGACCAAGCAGAACTAATCAAAATCCTAACAAATTTCATCTATCTTGAATCAAATAGAAAGACAAATCCAACACAAAAAGAAAGTGTTAATAAAAATGTTGAATTTTATATACGTTAACTAAAATTCTACACACTTCGTTATACGTCTGAAATTGATTTCTGAGACTAAATTGTAAACTAGATTAACTCATCTTTAACAGAAAAAGTTTGAAAAATGTATTGTAATCACAAATAATATGTTCTAAGGCATTACGTCTAGTAAAAATTGCATTTATTTGTACGTTGATTCAAGAAAATATGAAGGAAGTCAAAGTTCACAATAGAAGAAGGATGAAAGACCAACCAGAACTAATCTAAATTCTAACAAATTTCATCTATTTGAATCAAATTGAAAGACAAAGCCAATACAAAAATAAAGAGTTCATAAAAATGTTGAATTTTTTGTATGTTAACTCAAAAAAGACTACACTCTTCGTTATAAGTCGGAAGTCAATTTCTGACACTAAATTGTAAACTAGTTAAACTCATCTTTAACAGAAAAGGTTTGAAAAATGTATTGTAATCACAAATATGTTTTAAGGCAGTACGTCTAGTAAAAAGTGGCATTTCTATGTACGTTGATTCAAGAATATATGAAGGAAGTCAAATTTCACAATATAAGAAGGATTAAAGACCAAGCAGGACTAATCCAAATCCTAACAAATTTCATCTATCTTGAATCAAATAGAAAGACAAAGCCAACACAAAAACAAAGAGTTCATAAAAATCTTGAATTTTATATACGTTAACTCAAAAAAGACTACAAACTTCGGTATAAGTCGAAAATTGATTTCTGAGACTAAATTGTAAACTAGATAAACTCATCTTTAATTAGAAAAAGTTTGAAAAATGTTTTTTAATCATAAATTATATGTTCTAAGGAATTACGTCTAGTAAAAATTGCATTTCTATGTACGTTAATTCAAGAAAATATGAAGGAAGCCCAATTTCACAATAGAAGAAGGATGAAAGACCAGCCAGAACTAGTCCAAATTGAAACAAATTTCATCTATTTGAATCAAATTGAAAGACAAAGCCAATACAAAAATAAAGAGTTCATAAAAATGTTGAATTTTTATACGTTAACTCAAAAAAGTCTACACTCTTTATTATAAGTTGGAAGTTGATTTCTGAGACTAAATTGTAAACTAGATTAACTCATCTTTAACAGAAAAAGTTTGAAAAATGTATTGTAATCACAAATTATATGTTCTAAGGCATTACGTCTAGTAAAAATTGCATTTATATGTACGTTGATTCAAGAAAATATGAAGGAAGTCAAAGTTAACAATAGAAGAAGGATGAAAGACCAACCAGAACTTATCCAAATTCTAACAAATTTCATCTATTTGAATCAAATTGAAAGACAAAGCCAATACAAAAATAAAGAGTTCATAAAAATGTTGAATTTTTTATACGTTAACTCAAAAAATACTACACTCTTCGTTATAAGTCGGAAGTCGATTTCTGAGATTAAATTGTAAACTAGTTAAACTCATATTTAACAGAAAAAGTTTGAAAAATGTATTGTAATCACAATAAATATGTTTTAAGGCAGTACGTCTAGTAAAAATTGCATTTCTATGTACGTTGATTCAAGAATATATGAAGGAAGTCAAATTTCACAATATAAGAAGGATTAAAGACCAAGCAGGACTAATCCAAATCCTAACAAATTTCATCTATCTTGAATCGAATAGAAAGACAAAGCCAACACAAAAATAAAGAGTTCATAAAAATGTTGAATTTTATATACGTTAACTCAAAAAAGACTACAAACTTCGGTATAAGTCGAAAATTGATTTCTGAGACTAAATTGTAAACTAGATAAACTCATCTTTAACAGAAAAAGTTTGAAAAATGTTTTTTAATCATAAATTATATGTTCTAAGGAATTACGTCTAGTAAAAATTGCATTTCTATGTACGTTAATTCAAGAAAATAGGAAGGAAGCAAAATTTCACAAAAGAAGAAGGATGAAAGACCAGCCAGAACTAGTCCAAATTGAAACAAATTTCATCTATTTGAATCAAATTGAAAGACAAAGCCAATACAAAAATAAAGAGTTCATAAAAATGTTGAATTTTATGTACGTTAACTCAAAAAAGTCTACACACTTCGTAATACATCTGAAATTGATTTATGAGACTAAATTGTAAAATAGATAAACTCATCTTTAACAGAAAAAGTTTGAAAAATGTATTTTAATCACAATAAATATTTTCTAAGGAATTAGGTCTAGTAAAAATTGTATTTCTGTGTACGTTGATTCAAGAAAATATGAAGGAAGTCAAATTTCACAATATAAGAAGGATGAAATACCAGCCAGAACTAATCCAAATTTTAACAAATTTCATCTATTTGAATCAAATTGAAAGACAAATCCAAGACAAAAATAAAGAGTTCATAAAAATGTCGAATTTTTTATACGTTAACTCAAAAAAGTCTACACTCTTCGTTATAAGTCGGAAGTCGATTTCTGAGACTAAATTGTAATAGTTAATCTCATCTTTAACAAAAAAAGTTTGAAAAATGTATTGTAATCACAATAAATATGTTCTACGACAGTACGTCTAGTAAAAATTGCATTTCTATGTACGTTGATTCAAGAATATATGAAGGAAGTCAAATTTCACTATAGAAGAAGAACAAAAGACCAAGCAGAACTAATCCAAATCCTAACAAACTTCATCTATCTTGAATCAAATAGAAAGACAAAGCCAACACAAAAAGAATGTGTTAATAAAAATGTTGAATTTTATATATGTTAACTAAAAAAGTCGACACTCTTCATTATAAGTCGGAACTCAATTTCTGAGACTAAACTGTAAACTAGTTAAACTCATCTTTAATAGAAAAAGTTTGAAAAATGTATTGTAATCACAATAAATATGTTCTACGGCAGTACGTCTAGTAAAAATTGCATTTCTATGTACGTTGATTCAAGAATATATGAAGGAAGTCAAATTTCACTATAGAAGAAGAACAAAAGACCAAGCAGTACTAATCAAAATCCTAACAACTTTCATCTATCTTGAATCAAATAGAAAGACAAAGCCAACACAAAAACAAAGTGTTAATAAAAATGTTGAATTTTATATATGTTAACTAAAAAAGTATACACACTTCGTTATACGTCTGAAATTGATTTCTGAGACTAAATTGTAAACTAGATTAACTCATCTTTAACAGAAAAAGTTTGAAAAACGTATTGTAATCACAAATAATATGTTCTAAGGCATTACGTCTAGTAAAAATTGCATTTATATGTACGTTGATTCAAGAAAATATGAAGGAAGTCAAAGTTAACAATAGAAGAAGGATGAAAGACCAACCAGAACTAATCCAAATTCTAACAAATTTCATCTATTTGAATCGAATTGAAAGTCAAAGCCAATACAAAAATAAAGAGTTCATAAAAATGTTGAATTTTTTATACGTTAACTCAAAAAAGTCTACACTCTTTGTTATAAGTCGGAAGTTGATTTCTGAGACTAAATTGTAAACAAGACTAAATTCTTAGCCATTACTTCTAGTAAAAATTGTATTTCTGTGTACGTTGATTCAAGAAAATATGAAGGAAGTCAAATTTCACAATATAAGAAGGATGAAACACCAGCCATAACTAATACAAATTCTAATAAATTTCATCTATTTGAATCAAATTGAAAGACAAAGCCAAGACAAAAATAAAGAGTTCATAAAAATGTCGAATTTTTTATACGTTAACTCAAAAAAGTATACACTCTTCGTTATAAGTCGGAAGTCGATTTTTGAGACTAAATTGTAAACTAGTTAAACTCATCTTTAACAGAAAAAGTTTGAAAAATGTATTGTAATCACAATAAATATGTTCTACGGCAGTACGTCTAGTAAAAATTGCATTTCTATGTACGTTGATTCAAGAATATATGAAGGAAGTCAAATTTCACTATATAAGAAGAACAGAAGACCAAGCAGAACTAATCCAAATCCTAACAAATTTCATCTATCTTGAATCAAATAGAAAGACAAAGCCAACACAAAAAGAATGTGTTAATAAAAATGTTGAATTTTATATATGTTAACTAAAAAAGTCGACACTCTTCATTATAAGTCGGAACTCAATTTCTGAGACTAAACTGTAAACTAGTTAAACTCATCTTTAATAGAAAAAGTTTGAAAAATGTATTGTAATCACAATAAATATGTTCTACGGCAGTACGTCTAGTAAAAATTGCATTTCTATGTACGTTGATTCAAGAATATATGAAGGAAGTCAAATTTCACTATAGAAGAAGAACAAAAGACCAAGCAGAACTAATCCAAATCCTAACAAATTTAATCTATCTTGAATCAAATAGAAAGACAAAGCCAACACAAAAAGAAAGTGTTAATAAAAATGTTGAATTTTATATATGTTAACTAAAAAAGTATACACACTTCGTTATACGTCTGAAATGGATTTTTGAGACTAAATTGTAAACTAGATTAACTCATCTTTAACAGAAAAAGTTTGAAAAATGTATTGTAATCACAAATTATATGTTCTAAGGCCTTACGTCTAGTAAAAATTGCATTTATATGTACGTTGATTCAAGAAAATATGAAGGAAGTCAAAGTTAACAATAGAAAAAGGATGAAAGACCAACCAGAACTTATCCAAATTCTAACAAATTTCATCTATTTGAATCAAATTGAAAGACAAAGCCAATACAAAAATAAAGAGTTCATAAAAATGTTGAATTTTTTATACGTTAACTCAAAAAAGACTACACTCTTCGTTATAAGTCGGAAGTCGATTTCTTAGACTAAATTGTAAACTAGTTAAACTCATATTTAACAGAAAAAGTTTGAAAAATGTATTGTAATCACAATAAATATGTTTTAAGGCAGTACGTCTAGTAAAAATTGCATTTCTTTGTACGTTGATTCAAGAATATATGAAGGAAGTCAAATTTCACAATATAAGAAGGATGAAAGACCAAGCAGAACTAATCCAAATCCTAACAAATTTCATCTATCTTGAATCGAATAGAAAAACAAAGTCAACACAAAAATAAAGAGTTCATAAAAATGTTGAATTTTATATACGTTAACTCAAAAAAGACTACAAACTTCGGTATAAGTCGAAAATTGATTTCTGAGACTAAATTGTAAACTAGATAAACTCATCTTTAACAGAAAAAGTTTGAAAAATGTTTTTTAATCATAAATTATATGTTCTAAGGAATTACGTCTAGTAAAAATTGCATTTCTATGTACGTTAATTCAAGAAAATAGGAAGGAAGCAAAATTTCACAATAGAAGAAGGATGAAAGACCAGCCAGAACTAGTCCAAATTGAAACAAATTTCATCTATTTGAATCAAATTGAAAGACAAAGCCAATACAAAAATAAAGAGTACATAAAAATGTTGAATTTTTATACGTTAACTCAAAAAAGTCTACACTCTTTATTATAAGTCGGAAGTTGATTTCTGAGACTAAATTGTAAACAAGATAAACTCATCTTTAACAGAAAAAGTTTGAAAAATGTATTGTAATCACAATAAATATGTTTTTAGCCATTACGTCTAGTACAAATTGTATTTCTGTGTACGTTGATTCAAGAAAATATGAAGGAAGTCAAATTTCACAATATAAGAAGGATGAAAGACTAAGCAGAACTAATCCAAATCCAAACAGATTTCATCTATCTTGAATCGAATAGAAAGACAAAGCCAACACAAAAAGAAAGTGTTAATAAAAATGTTGAATTTTATATACGTTAACTAAAAAAGTCTACACACTTCGTTATACGTCTGAAATTGATTTCTGAGACTAAATTGTAAACTAGATTAACTCATCTTTAACAGAAAAAGTTTGAAAAATGTATTGTAATCACAAATAATATGTTCTAAGGCATTACGTCTAGTAAAAATTGCATTTATTTGTACGTTGATTCAAGAAAATATGAAGGAAGTCAAAGTTCACAATAGAAGAAGGATGAAAGACCAACCAGAACTAATCTAAATTCTAACAAATTTCATCTATTTGAATCAAATTGAAAGACAAAGCCAATACAAAAATAAAGAGTTCATAAAAATGTTGAATTTTTTGTACGTTAACTCAAAAAAGACTACACTCTTCGTTATAAGTCGGAAGTCAATTTCTGACACTAAATTGTAAACTAGTTAAACTCATCTTTAACAGAAAAGGTTTGAAAAATGTATTGTAATCACAAATATGTTTTAAGGCAGTACGTCTAGTAAAAAGTGGCATTTCTATGTACGTTGATTCAAGAATATATGAAGGAAGTCAAATTTCACAATATAAGAAGGATTAAAGACCAAGCAGGACTAATCCAAATCCTAACAAATTTCATCTATCTTGAATCAAATAGAAAGACAAAGCCAACACAAAAAGAAAGAGTTTATAAAAATGTTGAATTTTATATACGTTAACTCAAAAAAGACTACAAACTTCGGTATAAGTCGAAAATTGATTTCTGAGACTAAATTGTAAACTAGATAAACTCATCTTTAATTAGAAAAAGTTTGAAAAATGTTTTTTATTCATAAATTATATGTTCTAAGGAATTACGTCTAGTAAAAATTGCATTTCTATGTACGTTAATTCAAGAAAATATGAAGGAAGCCCAATTTCACAATAGAAGAAGGATGAAAGACCAGCCAGAACTAATCCAAATTGTAACAAAATTCATCTATGTGAATCAAATTGAAAGACAAAGCCAATACAAATATAAAGAGTTCATAAAAATGTTGAATTTTATATACGTTAACTAAAAAAAGACTACAAACTTCGGTATAAGTCGAAAATTGATTTCTGAGACTAAATAGTAAACTAGATAAACTCATATTTAACAGAAAAAGTTTGAAAAATGTTTTTGGGACATTTTGACTTTGGGTCCCATAAAATGGTATACCTTTGCATTTGGAGCCTAACTTTGTCCAGCTTTGAGTTTGGGTCCCGGTCAAAGATTGACTATTCTTGACCATCCAACAATCAGTTAAATATGAGATATTTTAACAAAAATAAAACGTTTTCGTTAGTCATTTCACTGTCTTGGATAACTTGGTAGAGTTAGTAAATAAATAAAAAGTAATATTTTCGTTAAAATAACCCATATTTAACTGATTGTTGGATGGTCAAGAATAGTCAACCTTTGATCGGGACCCAAACTCAAAGCTGGACAAAGTTAGGCTCCAAATGCAAAGGTATACCATTTTATGGGACCCAAAGTCAAAATATCCCAATGTTTTTTAATCATAAATTATATGTTCTAAGGAATTACGTCTAGTAAAAATTGTATTTCTGTGTACGTTGATTCAAGAAAATATGAAGGAAATCAAATTTCACAATATAAGAAGTATGAAAGACCAGCCAGAACTAATCCAAATTCTAACAAATTTCATCTATTTGAATCAAATTGAAAGACAAAGCCAAGACAAATATAAAGAGTTCATAAAAATGTCGAATTTTTTATACGTTAACTCAAAAAAGTCTACACTATTCGTTATAAGTCGGAAGTCGATTTCTGAGACTAAATTGTAAACTAGTTAAACTCATCTTTAACAGAAAAAGTTTGAAAAATGTATTGTAATCACAATAAATATGTTCTACGGCAGTACGTCTAGTAAAAATTGCCTTTCTATGTACGTTGATTCAAGAATATATGAAGGAAGTCAAATTTCACTATAGAAGAAGAACAACAGACCAGCAACAACTAATCCAAATCCTAACAAATTTCATCTATCTTGAATAAAATAGAAAGACAAAGCCAACACAAAAACAAAGTGTTAATAAAAATGTTGAGTTTTATATATGTTAACTAAAAAAGTCTACACTCTTCGTTGTAAGTCGGAAGTCGATTTCTGAGACTAAATTGTAAACTATTTAAACTCATCTTTAATAGAAAAAGTTTGAAAAATGTATTGTAATCACAATAAATATGTTCTACGGCAGTACGTCTAGTAAAAATTGCATTTCTATATACGTTGATTCAAGAATATATGAAGGAAGTCAAATTTCACTATAGAAGAAGAACAAAAGACCAAGAAGAAATAATCCAAATCTTAACTAATTTCATATATCTTGAATCAAATAGAAAGACAAAGCCAACACAAAAAGAAAGAGTTCATAAGAATGTTGAATTTTATGTACGTTAACTCAAAAAAGTCTACACACTTCGTAATACATCTGAAATTGATTTATGAGACTAAATTGTAAAATAGATAAACTCATCTTTAACCGAAAAAGTTTGAAAAATGTATTTTAATCACAATAAATATTTTCTAAGGAATTACGTCTAGTAAAAATTGTATTTCTGTGTACGTTGATTCAAGAAAATATGAAGGAAGTCAAATTTCACAATATAAGAAGGATGAAAGACCAGCTAGAACTAATCCAAATTTTAACAAATTTCATCTATTTGAATCAAATTGAAAGACAAATCCAAGACAAAAATAAAGAGTTCATAAAAATGTCGAATTTTTTATACGTTAACTCAAGAAAGTCTCCACTCTTCGTTATAAGTCGGAAGTCGATTTCTGAGACTAAATTGTAAACTAGTTAAACTCATCTTTAACAGAAAAAGTTTGAAAAATGTATTGTAATCACAATAAATATGTTCTAAGGCATTACGTCTAGTAAAAATTGCATTTCTATGTACGTTGATTCAAGAATATATGAAGGAAGTCAAATTTCACTATAGAAGAAGAACAAAAGACCAAGTAGAACTAATCCAAATCCTAACAAATTTCATCTATCTTGAATCAAATAGAAAGACAAAGCCAACACAAAAAGAATGTGTTAATAAAAATGTTGAATTTTATATATGTTAACTAAAAAAGTCGACACACTTCGTTATACGTCTGAAATTTATTTCTGAGTCTAAATTGTAAACTAGATTAACTAATCTTTGACAGAAAAAGTTTGAAAAATGTATTGTAATCACAAATAATATGTTCTAAGGCGTTACGTCTAGTAAAAATTGCATTTCTATGTACGTTGATTCAAGAGAAAATATGAAGGAAGTCAAATTTCACAATAGAAGAAGGATGAAAGACCAGCCAGAACTAATCCAAATTCTAACAAATTTCATCTATTTGAATCAAATTGAAAAACAAAGCCAATACAAAAATAAAGAGTTCATAAAAATGTTGAATTTTTTATACGTTAACTCAAAAAAGTCTACACTCTTCGTTATAAGTCGGAAGTTGATTTCTGAGACTAAATAGTAAACTAGATAAACTCATCTTTAACAGAAATTCTTTGAAAAATGTATTGTAATCACAATTAATATGTTCTAAGGCAGTACGTTGATTCAAGAAAATATGAAAGAAGTCAAATTTCACAATAGAAGAAGGATGAAAGACCAAGAAGAACTAATCAAATCCTAACAAATTTCATCTATCTTGAATCAAATAGAAAGACAAAGCCAACACAAAAAGAAAGATTTCATAAAAATGTTGAATTTTATATACGTTAACTAAAAAAAGACTACAAACTTCGTTATAAGTCGAAAATTGATTTCTGAGACTAAATTGTAAACTAGATAAACTCATCTTTAACAGAAAAAGTTTGAAAAATGTTTTTTAATCATAAATTATATGTTCTAAGGAATTACGTCTAGTAAAAATTGCATTTCTATGTACGTTAATTCAAGAAAATATAAAGGAAGCCAAATTTCACAATAGAAGAAGGATGAAAGACCATCCAGAACTAATCAAAATTGTAAAAAAATTCATCTATTTGAATCAAATTGAAAGATAAAGCCAATACAAAAATAAAGAGTTCATAAAAATGTTGAATTTTTTATACGTTAACTCAAAAAAGTTTACACTCTTTGTTATAAGTCGGAAGTTGATTTCTGAGACTAAATTGTAAATAAGATAAACTCATCTTTAACAGAAAAAGTTTGAAAATCGTATTGTAATCACAATAAATATGTTCTTAGCCATTACATCTAGTAAAAATTGTATTTCTGAGTACGTTGATTCAAGAAAATATGAAGGAAGTCAAATTTCACAACATAAGAAGGATGAAAGACCAGCCAGAACTAATCCAAATTCTAACAAATTTCATCTATTTGAATCAAATTGAAAGACAAAGCCAAGACAAAAACAAAGAGTTCATAAAAATGTCGAATTTTTTATACGTTAACTCAAAAAAGTCTACACTCTTCGTTATAAGTCGGAAGTCGATTTCTAAGACTAAATTGTAAACTAGTTAAACTCATCTTTAACAGAAAAAGTTTGAAAAATGTATTGTAATCACAATAAATATGTTCTACAGCAGTACGTCTAGTAAAAATTGCATTTCTATGTACGTTGATTCAAGAATATATGAAGGAAGTCAAATTTCACTATGGAAGAAGAACAAAAGACCAAGCAGAACTAATCCAAATCCTAACAAATTTCATCTATCTTGAATAAAATAGAAAGACAAAGCCAACACAAAAAGAAAGTGTTAATAAAAATGTTGAATTTTATATATGTTAACTAAAAAAGTCTACACTCTTCGTTATAAGTCGGAAGTCGATTTCTGAGACTAAATTGTAAACTAGCTAAACTCATCTTTAATAGAAAAAGTTCGAAAAATTATTGTAATCACAATAAATATGTTCTACGGCAGTACTTTTTGTTTTTGCTAAGTCAAGAAAATATATTGATAAAAAAGAAATTAACAAGATAGGTGAAGGAGAAAAGGGGACAAAGTGACCCCTATTTTTTTTTTTGATAAGTCAAAAATAGTATTAATAGATAACAAAATTTACAAAAAGTAGAGTAAAAGAAAAGAGGTCACAGCAACCCTAAAAACTTGTAACACTACTTGAAACGATAATAAGAAACATTAGGGTTTTCAACAGAAATTAAAAAATCAGGTCTTCCTTCATACTGAATTCCTTCTTCATTATCTAGATAACAACCATTCTTAGCCATCTTATCTGCTGAAAAATTCACCTCTCTGAAAGTATGAATAATCCTTATAGAAATATAATGATTGCATAACCTCTCCCATCTTGCTCTTGCAAACCAAGGAATATAAGAGCTTTGTAAAGCTTGAACTACTCCATAGGAATCAGATTGCACACAAATACGATCATAATTCCATTGCATTGCCCATTCCATACCAGTTATAATTGCATATAGTTCCGCCAAATAGTTTGTAGTAACTCCAAGACCAATACTCAAAGCACCAAGAACTGCACAGCTAGAGTCTCTTGCCACCACTCCTGCTCCCGCAATGCCTGGATTCCCACGCGCTGCTCCATCACAACAAATTAGAATCTCATTAAGATCCGGAGGCTTCCATAACACTTCAATAGGCTGCTGGTGTCTAACACTTCTATGAACCACACGGAAGTAATCCAACAGCACCATATCTTCCACACTGTTGCGCATAAACCCTTTTAGGCGGACTGAATATTCTTGTATTAGTTTCAGCACTCTTTTAGAAAAAAGACTCCATCTCGGTTTCTGTTTCTCAAAGATGCATTTGTTGCGCATAGCCCAAAGTTCTGACCTGATTACTAAGTTCGCCACCAGCCACAAGTCACGGAAAATTGCACTTCTTCCCTTCGCTGCCTTGAAATAAGCCACAATGTTGAAATTTGCTGACATACCAAAGATATCAGAAATCCAAGACCACGCACGAGCTGCAAAAGAACAATGAAAAAGAATATGTTCTAGAGATTCTTCCTCAGTTTCACACAGAACACACTTGTTAGCCAAATTAATTTTGAACCTAGATTGAATGATATCCAAAGTGGCACAAGCACCATGAATGAATTTCCAGTTTTGAGCCGCAAGTTTGGGGTGAATTTCCTTCCTCCACAGCATAGACGCTGCATTGAATCTACCATGTTTCTGACGAATAAGTTCCTTGGCAGAACTTACCGAAAAATCACCTGAAAAGTTTGGCATCCAAACTCTCTTATCTTCACCCCCATTTGGCAAAGGAAGATTATGCATATCCACACCAGCCGCGAGTAAACAGTTCAAGTGATTTTCAGAGAAAACCCATTGGTTATCCCTATAACAATCACTCACCAAAACCTATCTGTCAAGAGTAAAATCATCTAGTATCTCTGCAAAACATTTTTCTCCATACCAAACATCATAATAGAGAGAAGTAGACCTGCCATCACCAAGAAGAACTTTAGTGTTAGCCTCCACATATTTATAAACCCTTCTAATGCCTGAAAGAATGGTAGACTTCACCCCATAAGTCTTAATGTAGCCTCTTCGACTAAAAAATTTAGCCTTAAGATAACCTGCCCAATTCTTCTTAGAAGTACTGATTTTCCACCATAACTTCATCAACATTGCAGAATTCATAGTAGCCATACGAGATAAACCCAAACCCCCCTCCTCAAAAGGGCAACAGATTTTATCATACGC
>NC_039361.1:123669629-123721468 GCF_003573695.1 Papaver somniferum | reverse complement strand
GATTGACCCGAAGCACGCTGATACTTACCCAACAGATCCACCAGATTATTAATGCTCCGCAAATTTCCTTTACAGAAAATCATAATATCATCAGCAAAAAAGAGATGAGTAGGAGAAATACCACCTCTAGTTACCATGTAAGACATCTTCTTCTCTGCAAAAAGCTTAGTGATATTTCTGCTAAGTACATCTTCCATCAAAACAAAGATCAAGGGAGAAAGAGGATCTCCCTGACGTAAACCTCTATTTATCTTGAAAAAACCCTCCGGACTGCCATTCAAGAGAATAGAGATTCTAGCAGAATTGAAGATATGAGAAATCCAATTGCACCAATGCTCCGAGAAACCATACCTACGAAAAACCTCCAAGACAAAAGACCAACTGACCGTGTCAAAAGCTTGAGAGATATCAAGTTTAAGGCCCAAATTACCATCCTTACGGTTGATATGAAGTTCATTAATCAACTCAGAAGCAAGACTAATGTTTTCATGGATGTTACGCCCTTTCATGAAAGCCACCTGTTCTTCAGAAACAAGTTTATCTAAAACACTCCCCAGTCTAGTAGCTAAGATCTTAGTAAAGATTTTGAAGAAAAAATTACTGAGACCAATAGGACGAAAATTACGAAGAGAATTAGCACCTCTTACCTTGGGAATCAAAACAATTAGACTAGAATTTACCCCATTTGGGATATGACCAGAATTCCAGCAATAAAGAACGGCTCTTAATAAATCATCTTGAATAATATCCCAGCAGTGTCTATAGAAACATCCAGAAAACCCATCCGGCCCTGGAGCACTGTCTGCCCCTAGATCAAAAACTGCTTGCTTAATCTCCTCAGAAGATGGAATTCTGTCCATGGCTAAACTTAAATAAGTGGAGTGTAGGTTTCGAAGCTAGGGCCTTAAGCTCCCACGACATGCTCGAAACCAATCTGGTAAGTTAGATTTTGTTTTTAAAAAGAGTGGCCTTAAAAAACACCAATGAGGAATACCATGGGTCTCTCCGGAGATTACGGGCTAATCCCAACTCGTCGATGGACTGAGCTTCTCCCTTAGACCCTCCAACCAACTCTTCGCCATTGGCTTCAAACGTACATAGAAATGCAATTTTTACTAGACGTATTGCCTTAGAACATATTAATTGTAACTACAATACATTTTTCAAACTTTTTCTGTTAAAGATAAGTTTATCTAGTTTACAATTTAGACTCAGAAATCAATTTCCGACTTATAACGAAATGTGTAGACTTTTTCGAGTTAACGTATATAAAATTCAGCATTTTAATGAACTCTTTCTTTTTATATTGGCTTTGTCTTTCTATTTGATTCAAGATAGATGAAATTTGTTAGGATTTGGATTAGTTCTGCATGGTCTTTCATCTTTCTCCTATTGTGAAATTTGACTTCCTTCATATTTTCTTGAATCAACGTACATAGAAATGCAAGTTTTACTAGACGTATTGCCTTAGAACATATTAATTGTAATTACAATACATTTTTCAAACTTTTTCTGTTAAAGATGAGTTTATATAGTTTACAATTTAGTCTCAGAAATTAATTTCCGACTTATAACAAAATGTGTAGACTTTTTTGAGTTAACGTATATAAAATTCAACATTTTTATGAACTCTTTCTTCTTGTGTTGGCTTTGTCTTTCTATTTGATTCAAGATAGATGAAATTTGTTAGGATTTGGATTAGTTCTGCATGGTCTTTCATCTTTCTTCTATTGTGAAATTTGAATTCCTTCATATTTTCTTGAATCAACGAACATAGAAATGCAATTTTTACTAGACGTATTGCCTTAGAACATATTAATTGTAATTACAATACATTTTTCAAACTTTTTCTGTTAAAGATGAGTTTATCTAGTTTACAATTTAGTCTCAGAAATCAATTTCCGACTTATAACGAAATGTGTAGACTTTTTTGAGTTAACGTATATAAAATTCAACATTCTTATGAACTCTTTCTTTTTGTGTTGGCTTTGTCTTTCTATTTGATTCAAGATAGATGAAATTTGTTAGGATTTGGATTAGTTCTGCATGGTCTTTCATCCTTCTTCTATTGTGAAATTTGACTTCCTTGATATTTTCTTAAATCAACGTACATAGAAATGAAATTTTTATTAGAGGTATTACCCTGGAACATATTAATTGTAATTACGGTAAATTTTTCAAACTTTTTCTGTTAAAGATGAATTTATCTAGTATACAATTTAGTCTCAGAAATCAACTTCCGACTTATAACGAAGTGTGTAGACTATTTTGAGTTAACGTATATAAAGTTCAACATATTTATGAACTCTTTATTTTTGTATTGGCTTTGTCTTTCAATCTAATTCAAGATAGATGAAATTTGTTAGGATTTGGATTAGTTCTGCTTGGTCTTTCAACCTTCTTCTATTGTGAAATTTGACTTCCTTCATATTTTCTTGAATCAACGCACATAGAAATGCAATTTTTACTGGAAGTATTGCCTTAGAACATATTAATTGTAATTACAATACATTTTTCAAACTTTTTCTTTTAAAGATGAGTTTATCTAGTTTACAATTTAGTCTCAGAAATCAATTTCCGACTTATAACGAAATGTGTAGACTTTTTTGAGTTAATGTATATAAAATTCAACATTTTTATGAACTCTTTCTTTTTATGTTGGCTTTGTCTTTCTATTTGATTCAAGATAGATGAAATTTTTTAGGATTTGGATTAGTTCTGCATGATCTTTCATCTTTCTTCTATTGTGAAATTTGACTTCCTTCATATTTTCTTGAAACATTTTTTTTTTGATAAGTCAAAAATTGTATTAATAGATAACAAAATTTACAAAAAGTAGATTACAAGAAAAGAGGTCACAGCAACCCCAAAAACTTGTAACACTACTTGAAACGATAATAGGAAACATTGGGATTTTCAACAGAAATTAAAAAATCAGGTTTTCCTTCATACTGAACTCCTTCTTCATTATCTAGATAACAACCATTCTTAGCCATCTTATCTGCTGAAAAGTTCACCTCTCTGAAAGTATGAATAATCCTTATAGAAATATAATGATTGCATAACCTCTCCCATCTTGTTCTTGCAAACCAAGGAATAGAAGAGCTTTGTAAAGCTTGAACTACTCCATAGGAATCAGATTGCACACAAATACGATCATAATTCCATTGCATTGCCCATTCCATACCAATTATAATTGCATATAGTTCCGCCAAATAGTTTGTAGTAACTCCAAGACCAATACTCAAAGCACCAAGAACTGCACAGCTAGAGTCTCTTGCCACCACTCCTGCTCCTGCAATGCCTGGATTCCCACGCGCTGCTCCATCACAACAAATTAGAATCTCATTAAGATCCGGAGGCTTCCATAACACTTCAATAGGCTGCTGGTGACTAACACTTCTATGAACCACACGGAAGTAATCCAACAGCATCATATCTTCCACACTGTTGCGCATAAACCCTTTTAGACGGACTGAATATTCTTGAATTAGCTTCAGCACTCTTTTAGAAAATAGACTCCAGCTCGGTTTCTGTTTCTCAAAGATGCATTTGTTGCGCATAGCCCAAAGTTCTGACCTGATTACTAAGTTCGCCACCAGCCACAAGTCACGGACAATTGCACTTCTTCCCTTCGCTGCCTTGAAAGAAGCCACAATGTCGAAATTTGCTGACATACCAAAGATACCAGAAATCCAAGACCACGCATGAGCTGCAAAAGAACAATGAAAAAGAATATGTACTAGAGATTCTTCCTCAGTTTCACACAGAACACACTTGTTAGCCAAATTAATGTTGAACCTAGATTGAATGATATCCAAAGTGGCACAAGCACCACGAATAAATTTCCAGTTTTGAGCCGCAAGTTTAGGGTGAATTTCCTTCCTCCACAGCATAGACGCTGCATTGAATCTACCATGTTTCTTACGAATAAGTTCCTTGGCAGAACTTACCGAAAAATCACCTGAAAGTTTGGCATCCAAACTCTCTTATCTTCACCCCCATTTGGCAAAGGAAGATTATGCATATCCACACCAGCCGCGAGTAAACAGTTCAAGTGATTTTCAGAGAAAACCCATTGGTTATCCCTATAACAATCACTCACCAAAACCAATCTGTCAAGAGTAAAATCATCTAGTATCTCTGCAAAACATTTTTCTCCATACCAAACATCATAATAGAGAGAAGTAGACCTGCCATCACCAAGAAGAACTTTAGTGTTAGCCTCCACATATTTATAAACCCTTCTAATGCCTGGAAGAATGGTAGACTTCACCCCATAAGTCTTAATGTAGCCTCTTCGACTAAAAAATTTAGCCTTAAGATAACCTGCCCAATTCTTCTTAGAAGTACTGATTTTCCACCATAACTTCATCAACATTGCAGAATTCATAGTAGCCATACGAGATAAACCCAAACCCCCCTCCTCAAAAGGGCAACAGATTTTATCATACGCTACCACAACAGCACGACTGACATTAGAGTCACCAGACCAAATAAAATTCCTAATTGCACGCTCACATTGCACAATGAACTTGCTAGGCCACTTATAAATAGCCATATTATGAATGGAATAACTCGAAATAACAGATTTAACAAGCACAATGCGGTCATATTATGGGTTTTAATCTTCTCAACCACATTTGCAATATGATGATACCTAACAGCACCAGGCATTATTTGAACACCCAAATAACGATCAGGGAAAGAAGCAACACTCATACCCAAATAATCAACAAGATAATTACGTCTACTCAACGAACCACCACCATAATAAATTTTACTTTTTTGGCGACAAACGGATTGACCCGAAGCACGCTGATACTTACCCAACAGATCCACCAGATTATTAATGCTCCGCAAATTTCCTTTACAGAAAATCATAATATCATCAGCAAAAAAGAGATGAGTAGGAGAAATACCACCTCTAGTTACCATGTAAGACATCTTCTTCTCTGCAAAAAGCTTTGTGATATTTCTGCTAAGGACATCTTCCATCAAAACAAAGATCAAGGGAGAAAGAGGATCTCCCTGACGTAAACCTCTATTTATCTTGAAAAAACCCTTCGGACTGCCATTCAAGAGAATAGAGATTCTAGCAGAATTGAAGATATGAGAAATCCAAGTGCACCATTGCTCCGAGAAACCATACCTACGAAAAAACCTCCAAGACAAAAGACCAACTGACCGTGTCAAAAGCTTGTGAGATATCAAGCTTAAGGCCCAAATTACCATCCTTACGATTGGTATGAAGTTCATTAATCAATTCAGAAGCCAGACTAATGTTTTCATGGATGTTACGCCCTTTCATGAAAGCCACCTGTTCTTCAGAAACAAGTTTATCTAAAACGCTCCCCAGTCTAGTAGCTAAGATCTTAGTAAAGATTTTGAAGAAAAAATTACTGAGACCAATAGGACGAAAATTACGGAGAGAATTAGCACCTCTTACCTTGGGAATCAAAACAATTAGACTAGAATTTACCCCATTTGGGATATGACCAGAATTCCAGCAATAAATAACGGCTCTTAATAAATCATCTTGAATAATATCCCAGCAGTGTCTATAGAAACATCCAGAAAACCCATTCGGCCCTGGAGCACTGTCTGCCCCTAGATCAAAAACTGCTTGTTTAATCTCCTCAGAAGATGGAATTCTGTCCATGGCTAAACTTTCCTCCTCCGAGATGCTAATATGACCATAGTCAAATAAAATAGGATCAATCTCCATCTCCGGCCCATTAAACTTGTCCTCATAATAGTGCACAACATGATTTCTAAGCAGCTCATAATCAGAAATAGTATTGCCTGCACTGTCAACAAGTTCAGAGATAGTGTTAGAACTTCTACGAATTCTAATGCTATTATGAAAGAAATTAGTGTTACTTGAACCCTCCACAAGCCACTTATTTCTAGATTTGTGCTTAAGCATAGTATTCAACTGAGCACGAGTATCATTAAGTTTAGCCGTAGCATCCTTCATAATATTTAGCTTAGTAATGTCATCCGGGTTATCATCAGAAAGAAGAGCAGCTGCCTCAAACCTCAACTGATCCTGCTTTAACCTAGAATGCACATTACCAAAAACACGAAGATTCCATTCCTTGATAATTCCTTTAAGTCTCTTTAATTTTTGAGTGAAAATAAAATCAAAAGACCCAGAAATAGGCATATTCCAACTATCTCTAACCATACGAAGGAAATCAGAATGTAAGAACCACATCTTTTGAACTCGAAAAGGAGCTCTTTTGGGTCTTGGAACAGCAAAAGGAAAACCCAAAAGAGTAGAATGGTCAGAAACTTCCCTAGGAAGAGCTTTACACCGCCAATTCTCAAATTTTTCAAGCCAAGCCGCATTAATAATAGCACGATCAAGTTTACCAATAATTCTAGTCATACCTGATTGTCTATTCGTCCAAGTGAACTTACTTCCCAAGGCATCAGCTTCAAAAAGATTGTTGTCATCCAACCAATCTGAAAACTCATTAATAGCTGAGGTTCTAGGTTCAAGACCACCCTTCTTCTCATCCAAACGAAGAATACAGTTAAAATCCCCAATGACTAACCAAGGAATACCATCACCAGAACTAACAAGTTGCTGCCAAAGACTCCTCCTAGTAACCTGAATATAGCTAGCATGGACAAAAGAAACATGTACACCATCCACCTCAACCGTTATTGCCTGCTTACTGACATTAACAATTGAAATATTTAGAGTATTTGAATAACAAACCAAAATATTAGCAATACTAGAAGAAGAAGCATTATTAATAACATGAGAAGAATAACCTTCTCTAAGCAAACCATATCTGAACCCAGCAGAACAGGGAACTTTTGGTTCAGCAATACCAAAAACATCAGGTTTAAAATCTCTAATCAACTCCTTTAGTTTATCTTGAGCTACATCACGTGCAACTCCATTGATATTCCAAAACAACACCCGTATTTAAACAATAGGATTTTGATTATTGGTTAGCTGAACTTCAGAAGTACTTGAGGAGGATTTTACTTTTGGAGAAGAACCTTTTCTTGCTCGAACTCCTAGCTCCGATTCCTCATCCAAATCGGTTAAAACATCAACATCCCTCAAAGTATCTAGTCTAGCCTGAAAAGCCAAAAGTTGTTGATGCTTAGCCTTACGTGCAACTTCATCAATATGCCCAAGCTCATGTACACTTGCCGTTTCACCCACAAGAGTACTACCCAAGATATTAAACTTGTTTGAAGAGACGTATTCAGAACTCTCTTCCACAGCTGCACAAACAGGAGTATAAATAGCTTCCGAAACAGGAATCCTACCCGGATTAGGAAGTCTAGTTCTAGCCAATTCAACATTCCCACCAGGCTTAGTATTTAAGGCATCAGTACTCAGCGACTTTGCCCTACTAACTAAAACTGAATGCGCAGCAACAGCCTTCTCCGCCATAGCTGCAGCAGTGCGCATTGCAGCTTCGGACCTGATCAGATCTTCCTGAAGCTGTTGTTCATAATCAGCAGTACCAATCCTCACCACATCAACCTGCACACGAGTATCTGTAGCAACTTTGTTATTCTTCTTACCATTCTTCTTATGACTTATAGTCTGCCATGTATCATTATTCTCCCCTTGATGAATAACCAGAGTTTGAGGTTGCTGATCATGATGCAAAGCATTCTGTTGTGGTGCTTGGTTTGCTGAAGAACTTCCCAACTCTAAAGTTCTATCTAACTGTAGAGAAGAAAAACCACCCAGCTGCTGCGATGAGGAACCAGCATTTTTTCGAGCGTCTGTACGTGCATGAGCTGCATGTAATGCATTAACTGCATGCTTCTTCCTACATTCTTTATCTAAGTGCCCAACAATCTTGCACTTGGAGCAAAACTTAGGTTGTTTTAGAATTTCAATAGGTTGCAGAAAATGTCGTCCATCAACTTCAACATAAACTGAATCAGTATCATGTTTAGCAAAATCTATATCAATCAAAACAGATGCATAATGACCATATTCATGATTTAGGGTTCTCTTATCTACCACAATGGGTGTTCCAAGAGATTTCCCTAAAGCTAAAAGCGTTTTTTCTACCCACATCTCCACGGGCAGGCTAGGAAACTTCACCCAAACCGTTGAATGAGAAGTACATTGCTTGTCTGCGTCAAACCCTGGATACCATTCAATCAAACAAAGAAGCTGATCATTAACAATCCATGGATTTTTGTTACCATCCTTGAAAACTTTGTCTTTGTCATCTTGAGTTAATAGTTTTATAATGAAGAAACCATGGTTCATAGGGATAAACTGAACCCCAGCTTCTCCCAAACCCCATTGCTGTTCCAGATTTTTTTTAACATCAATGAGCTTCACACCTTTGAGATCTAATCTTCCAATAAGGCTAAATCTCCATATTTGACAGCCTTCTTCATAATAGTCTTGAGGAATAAAAACAGCCGGTTTTCCATCTCTTGTAGTAGGGTTTGGTAAAGAACCTATATCAACAGTTGTTGAAACTTGTTTTTGTTATGTTTTCCCATCACCAATTCAGCAAACGTGAACTTAGGATGATTAGAATCACCCACAGATTTTTCCCCCATCGCAATCACCAAGGATGATTATGACAAAGTGACCCCTAAAAATCTCCTAAAACCTATTTAAAACGATAATAAATTACATTTGGAAACTCAATTGAACTTAAGAAAACTGGTCGACCTTCAAAGTGAAAACCAACCCCATCATCTAATAAACAACCACGTTTTTCCATGGCATCAGCTTCAAAATTTGCCTCTCTAAAAGAATGTTCAAAACGAATTGAACCATATAAACCTTTAACTTCCGTCCATCTTTGCCTAGAAAACCAAGGAACGTTATCTTCTGCCAAAGCCTTCAACACACTTGTAGAATCTGATCTAATAACAATGCAAGCATACCCCCACTGAACTTCCCACTCCAAACCCACAATAATACCATACAATTCAGCCAAATAATTAGAAGTAACTCCCAAGCCAATACACATTGCACCAACCACTTCACAATTTGCATTCCTTGCAACAACACCAGCTCCCGCCACCCCTGGATTACCTCTTGAGGCACCATCCGTGCACAAAAGCAATTCATTATCCTTAGGAGGAATCCAACAACACTCCTTAGGATCAGTAAACTTCACCTTTCTATGCCGAACTCTAAAAAACTCCAGAATTCTCAAGTCATCCAAAGAATTATGCATATAACTCTTCATACGAACTGAATAATCTTGCATCAAACTAAAAACACGTTTTTGAAATAAATACCAACAAGGGTTCTTCTTTTCATACACTTTTTTGTTTCTAGTGAACCATAATTCTGAACGCACAACCAAATTCACTACTAACCACAAATCCTTAACAATACCACTATGATTTTTTGCCTCTTGGTAAGAAGTAATAATATCATAATGAGGTTTAATTTTGAAAATACCTTCAATCCACTCCCAAGCTTGACGCGCAAAATTACAGCTCCAAAGAATATGTTGGAGAGATTCCTCCTCAATCTGACACACACTACATTTAGAAGCAAGCTGAATTTTAAATCTACTACGTACCTTATCAAGAGTTGCACACGTACCACGGATAAACTTCCAGTTCTGAGCCTCCAAAGAAGGATGCACCACCCTCTTCCATAACAACCCCACCTCCCTCAAAATAGGGTATTTCATCCTAATCAACTCCCTAGCTGCCTTGACAGAAAATTTACCTTGTAAATCAGGCATCCAAATACGCCTATCCACTCCCATATGAATTTTTGGTAAATCATGTTGAACCATACCAGCACTTAAAAGGAGCTGCGAATGAACTCCTTGAATCAGCCAATCACCTTGCACAATAATATCACAAACACGAGCTGATCTGTCTAAATCTGTGCGATTTAAAACATTAGCTAAGGTTGTATTTCCATACCAAATATCAAAGAATAAAGAAGTATCCCTACGGTCACCAATAAAACATTTCGTGTTATTCACCATCTCCTTATGCACCCAACGAAGACCAGGAAGAATAGAAGATTTCACCCCCGCCATCTTAATACGACCATCCCTACAAGTGAATTTGGCTTCCAAAAACCGAGCCCACCTCTTACGTGAAGATTTTATAGACCACCACAATTTCATCAGTAAAGCTTTATTCATAGTCCTTAGGCTAGTGATCCCAAGACCACCTTCCTTTAAAGGACTACAAATCTTATCAAAACCAACTACAAAAGCTCTAGTAAGATTAGAATCACCCGACCACAGAAAATTACGAATCACACGCTCACATTGAAGAGTGAAATTTACCGGCCATTTGTACACAGCCATGTTATGAATGGAATAACTCGAAAGAACATTTTTAACAAGCACAACCCTATCTTGAAAAGATAATAACTTACCTTTCAGAACCGAAAGTTGCTCCCTCAACTTATCAACAACGTTGCTGATGTGACTATACTTTACCACTCCCGGCATCACCTTAACTCCCAAATACCTATCAGGAAAGTTAGAAATTGCCATACCCAAGAAAGTTGCAATGGTCTGGCGCCTACTCAAAGTCCCACCACCAAAGTAAATCTTGCTCTTCTCCCTACAAACCCTCTGACCAGAGGCTTGCTGGTAATTCTCCAAAAGTTTCACCAAGTTCTCCACACTCTTCATATTTCCCTTGCAAAAAATCATAATATCATCAGCAAAAAATAAATGAGTTGGAGCAATACCATTACGCTTTACCATATAAGACATATCCTTAGTCTGAAAGAGTTTAGTGATGTTGCGGCTAAGCACATCCTCAATCAAAACAAAAATAAGAGGAGAAAGAGGATCCCCCTGCCGTAAAACCCTATTAATCTTGAAGTAACCCTCCGGGCTACCATTAATAAGAATAGAAATATGCGCCGAATCCAGAATTTTCCAAATCCAAGAGCACCAATCTTCAGAAAACCCATACCTTCGAAAAACTTCAAGAACAAAAGACCAGCTCACCGTATCAAAAGCCTGAGAGATATCAAGCTTCAAACCCAAATTACCGTCCTTCCTTTTGATGTGCAATTCATTCACCATCTCCGAAGCTAAACTAATATTCTCATGGATATTCCTTCCCTTCATGAAAGCCACTTGCTCTTCAGACACCAACTTACCCAACACACTACCAAGCCTCGTAGCCAAGATTTTAGTAAAAATCTTAAAGAAGAAATTACTTAAACCAATCGGCCTAAAGTTATTCAAACTAGCAGCTCCCCTAACCTTTGCAAGCAAAAGAATAAGACTAGAATTAACCCCATTAGGAATTGTTTTAGAAGACCAGCAATAAGTAACACCTAAAATCAGATCCCTATGAATAATCTCCCAACAATGTCTATAAAAACACCCCGAGAAACCATCCGTACCAGGCGCACTATCAACTCCCAAATCAAAAACCGCCTGTTTAATCTCATCACAAGTAGGAATAGCATCCAACATATGCGACTCTTCCTCGGTAATAGAATCATGATCATAATCAAAAAGAGTTTCACTTACGTGACTATCCTCACCATTGAATTTAGCCTGATAATAAGAAACCACATGAGAACTAAGATGAACCGGATCGGTAATAGTACTCCCATCTTCAGAAACCAGGTCCAAGATTGTATTAGCACTTCTACGAATTTTAATAGAGTTGTGAAAGAAAGAAGTGTTACTAGAACCCTCCAACAACCACTTATTTCTAGATTTTTGCTTTAACATTATATTCTGCTGCCTTTGAATATCTTGAACCTCCACAAGAGCATCCTTCATATTATTAAGTTTAGAAACATCAAAAGGATCATCATCTGAATTCCTACTAGCTACCTCAAACTTACGAGTTGCTTGCTTTAATCTAGCATTGACATTTCCAAAAAACATATTGATTCCATAACTTGATAGCCTCCTTCAACCGCTTCAATTTGAAAGGAAAGATAAAACCATAATTACCATACACCGGCGCCATCCAAGATATCTCCACCATCTTCAAAAAATCCGGATGGGAAAACCACATCTTCTGAATACGAAAAGGAGCACGTCTAGGCCGAGGATCACAAAAAGGAAAACCAATAAGAGTCGAATGGTCAGAAACTTCCCAAGGAAGAGCTTTACACCGCCAATTCGAAAACTTAGACAACCAAGGTTCATTAATAATAGCACGATCCAACTTACTAATAATTCTACCAACACCAGACTGACCATTGGTCCAAGTAAACTTAGACCCTAACGAATCAGCTTCAAACAAGTTATTATCCTCCATCCAATCAGAAAACTCATTAATACAAGAGGTACGAGTTGTCCTACCCCCTTTCTTTTCATCTTGACGAAGCACATAATTGAAATCACCCATAACCAACCAAGGAGTAGTTACATCAACCGCAGCAAGTTGACTCCAAAGCCTCCTTCGAAAAACTTGAATATAACTAGCATGAACAAAAGAGATAAAAAACCCCCTCAGTTTTAACTGTAATGGCCTGCCTAGACATATTAATCACCACCGGCTCCTCAATACAATCATCCCAAAGAATCCACAAATTACCCAAAGAATTAGAAGTAGAATTATGAATTACCTTTTTATTATAACCAGCCAAATTTAACCTTATCATAACATTGTCAGTGCAACGAATCTTAGGCTCAGCAATACAAAGTACCACCGGCTTGAACTCATGCACCAACTTACACTTACTACCCGCTTCCACCTTCGCCACCCCATTAATATTCCAATAGAGAACTCTCATCAGGAAACACTCTTCTTATATTTATGAATAGCTTGTGGAATCTTGCTAGGAATCCTACTTTGTAAAACAGGTGAGACACCCTTCCTAACTCGGTTTCCCAAAGCATTCACTTCAGAATCCGAATCTGATTTGGAATCATTAAAACGTTGCTGAGAATAAATAGAACTTGTAATCAAAACCCGGCTTGGTTTCCTACTTTTCTTTGGCATATCCACTGGAATTTCCGCCCACTTAACACCCTTAACACCTGATGAAGCTTTCTCAGGCGTCAACTCTTCATACGAACTACCTCCAGAAGAGTGTTCAACATCATCATTATCAACACCCAACTCATCATTCAAGACATTGAACTTATTAGGAGAAAACACAATAGAAGTTTCAGCAACAGCTCTATAGCTTGAGATATCCTCAATATTATCAACCACCATGTCTTGCAAAGACTTATTACCAGCCTCAACCGGCATAAAAGAAGAACTAGCCTCATTCCTATCACTAGAGTGATTAGTTATTGCCAATTCACCACTCTTAGCTGACTTAGATGAGGTTGAAATTTCAACCATTGACAACCCTCTAGGCAAACTCTTTTTCAATGCTAACGCCTCCTTAGCCTTCTCAAAAGATGCAGACGCTGCATGAAGATTGGCTTCAGTAGACGCTAATTCATTCTCTAGCTGAATAGTTTGCTCCAAACCAACAGAACTCTCCACTAAACCATCTTCAACCACCCCATTCACCACAGATCCACCATGCCCTACAGCAAGAGCATCATCCACATTACCACCAGCACCGTTAACAACATCATGAACCACAACAGCACCAACGTTCACACCACCTACAGCAGCGCCAACACCTACAGCAACAGCGTTTGTAGCCGCGGTTGCATCATCTCCATCACCTACCTTACGGTTTCTCCTATTACGCACATTCTGCCACTCCCCTTTCGCATCAGCCTTAGACGTTTTCTCATCATTCTTTGGTTGCCTTCTACATTCAGCATCATTATGACCAATTATGCAGCACTTCATACAGAATTTAGGTGATTTTGGGATATCCAAGTATTGCCAAAACGTCCTCCCCCCAGCTGTTATCTTAATTCTACTTGGAGTGTGTTTTGCAAAATCCACATCTACCAAAACTGATGCAAAGTTTCCATACTCCAGATTTAGGGTTCTTTGATCAGTCCCGTGAAGTTTAATCTTGCAATGAAGCTGTGTTGAAAGGGTTTACAACCCTCTTCATAGAAATCCGCGGGTATAACAAGGGATGGTTCTCCATCAATCAGAGTAGGATTAGGTAAACTAGTAATATCAACTCCTGTTGGCTTTAGGGTTTGTTTTGCCTTTACCTTGTCCGCAAAGGATTGGTGTTGCTGAATCCGTGATGAACTATGATTATCTTCTACCATATTGAATCCGTGTTGAATTATGAAACCTACGTGAAAAAAACCTAAACCCTAGTGTTTTCGAAAGAGTTTCTCTTTCCTCTCATGTTTTTTTTACTATCTAATTCCTCCTTAGACAAAATATTACCCATATCAAGAATATATGAAGGAAGTCAAATTTCACTATAGAAGAAGAACAAAAGACCAAGAAGAACTAATCCAAATCCTAACTAATTTCATCCATCTTGAATCAAATAGAAAGACAAAGCCAACACAAAAAGAAAGAGTTCATAAAAATGTTGAATTTTATGTACGTTAACTCAAAAAGTCTACACACTTCGTAATACATCTGAAATTGATTTATGAGACTAAATTGTAAACTAGATAAACTCATCTTTAACAGAAAAAGTTTGAAAAATGTATTGTAATCACAATAAATATTTTCTACGGCAGTACGTCTAGTAAAAATTGCATTTCTATGTACGTTGATTCAAGAATATATGAAGGAAGTCAAATTTCACTATAGAAGAAGAACAAAAGACCAAGAAGAACTAATCCAAATCCTAACTAATTTCATCTATCTTGAATCAAATAGAAAGACAAAGCCAACACAAAAAGAAAGAGTTCAAAAAAATGTTGAATTTTTTATACGTTAACTCAAAAAAGTCTACACTATTTGTTATAAGTCGGAAGTTGATTTCTGAGACTAAATAGTAAACTAGATAAACTCATCTTTAACAGAAACTTTTTGAAAAATGTATTGTAATCACAATTAATATGTTCTAAGGCAGTACGTTGATTCAAGAAAATATGAAGGAAGTCAAATTTTACAATAGAAGAAGGATGAAAGACCAAGAAGAACTAATCCAAATCCTAACAAATTTCATCTATCTTGAATCAAACACAAAGACAAAGCCAACACAAAAAGAAAGAGTTCATAAAAATGTTGAATTTTATATACGTTAACTAAAAAAAGACTACAAACTTCGGTATAAGTCGAAAATTGATTTCTGAGACTAAATTGTAAACTAGATAAACTCATCTTTAACAGAAAAAGTTTGAAAAATGTTTTTTAATCATAAATTATATGTTCTAAGGAATTACGTCTAGTAAAAATTGCATTTCTATGTACGTTAATTCAAGAAAATATGAAGGAAGCCAAATTTCACAATAGAAGAAGGATGAAAGACCAGCCAGAACTAATCCAAATTGTAACAAAATTCATCTATTTGAATCAAATTGAAAGACAAAGCCAATACAAAAATAAAGAGTTCATAAAAATGTTGAATTTTTTATACGTTAATTCAAAAAAGTCTACACTCTTTGTTATAAGTCGGAAGTTGATTTCTGAGACTAAACTGTAAACAAGATAAACTCATCTTTAACAGAAAAAGTTTGAAAAATGTATTGTAATCACAATATATATGTTCTTAGCCATTACGTCTAGTAAAAATTGTATTTCTGTGTACGTTGATTCAAGAAAATATGAAGGAAGTCAAATTTCACAATATAAGAAGGATGAAAGACCAGCCAGAACTAATCCAAATTCTAACAAATTTCATCTATTTGAATCAAATTGAAAGACAAAGCTAAGACAAAAACAAAGAGTTCATTAAAATGTCGAATTTTTTATACGTTAACTCAAAAAAGTCTACACTCTACGTTATAAGTCGGAAGTCGATTTCTAAGACTAAATTGTAAACTAGTTAAACTCATCTTTAACAGAAAAAGTTTGAAAAATGTATTGTAATCACAATAAATATGTTCTACGGCAGTACGTCTAGTAAAAATTGCATTTCTATGTACGTTGATTCAAGAATATATGAAGGAAGTCAAATTTCACTATAGAAGAAGAACAAAAGACCAAGCATAACTAATCCAAATCCTAACAAATTTCATCTATCTTGAATAAAATAGAAAGAGAAAGCCAACACAAAAAGAAAGTGTTAATAAAAATGTTGAATTTTATATATGTTAATTAAAAAGTCTACACTCTTCGTTATAAGTCGGAAGTCGATTTCTGAGACTAAATTGTAAACTAGTTAAACTCATCTTTAATAGAAAAAGTTTGAAAAATGTATTGTAATCACAATAAATATGTTCTACGGCAGTACGTCTAGTAAAAATTGCATTTCTATGTACGTTGATTCAAGAATATATGAAGGAAGTCAAATTTCACTATAGAAGAAGAACAAAAGACCAAGAAGAACTAATTCAAATCCTAACTAATTTCATCTATCTTGAATCAAATAGAAAGACAAAGCCAACACAAAAAGAAAGAGTTCATAAAACTGTTGAATTTTATGTACGTTAACTCAAAAAAGTCTACACACTTCGTAATACATCTGAAATTGATTTATGAGACTAAATTGTAAACTAGATAAACTCATCTTTAACAGAAAAAGTTTGAAAAATGTATTTTAATCACAATAAATATTTTCTAAGGAATTACGTCTAGTAAAAATCGTATTTCTGTGTACGTTGATTCAAGAAAATATGAAGGGAGTCAAATTTCACAATATAAGAAGGATGAAAGACCAGCCAGAACTAATCCAAATTTTAACAAATTTCATCTATTTGAATCAAATTGAAAGACAAAGCCAAGACAAAAATAAAGAGTTCATAAAAATGTCGAATTTTTTATACGTTAACTCAAGAAAGTCTCCACTTTTCGTTATAATCGGAAGTCGATTTCTGAGACTAAATTGTAAACTAGTTAAACTCATCTTTAACAGAAAAAGTTTGAAAAATGTATTGTAATCACAATAAATATGTTCTTAGCCATTACGTCTAGTAAAAATTGTATTTCTGTGTACGTTGATTAAAGAAAATACGAAGGAAGTCAACTTTCACAATATAAGAAGGATGAAAGACCATCCAGAACTAATCCAAATTCTAACAAATTTCATCTATTTGAATCAAATTGAAAGACAAAGCCAAGACAAAAATAAATAGTTCATAAAAATGTCGAATTTTTTATACGTTAACTCAAAAAAGTCTACACTCTTCGTTATACGTCTGAAATTGATTTCTGAGACTAAATTGTAAACTAGATTAACTAATCTTTGACAGAAAAAGTTTGAAAAATGTATTGTAATCACAAATAATATGTTCTAAGGCATTACGTCTAGTAAAAATTGCAGTTCTATGTACGTTGATTTAAGAGAAAATATGAAGGAAGTCAAATTTCACAATAGAAGAAGGATGAAAGACCAGCCAGAACTAATCCAAATTCTAACAAATTTCATCTATTTGAATCAAATTGAAAGACAAAGCCAATACAAAAAGAAAGAGTTCATAAAAATGTTGAATTTTTTATACGTTAACTCAAAAAAGTCTACACTCTTCGTTATAAGTCGGAGTTGATTTATGAGACTAAATTGTAAACTAGATAAACTCATCTTTAACTGAAAAAGTTTGAAAAATGTATTGTAATCACAAATAATATGTTCTAAGGCATTACGTCTACTAAAAAAATTGCATTTCTATGTACGTTGATTCAAGAAAATATGAAGGAAGTCAAATTTCACAATAGAAGAAGAATGAAAGACCATGCAAAACTAATCCAAATCCTAACAAATTTCATCTATCTTGAATCAAATAGAAAGACAAAGCCAACACAAAAAGAAAGTGTTCATAAAAATGTTGAATTCTATATACGTTAACTCAAAAAAGTCTACACATTTCGTTATAAGTCGGAAATTGATTTCTGAGACTAAATTGTAAACTAGATAAACTCATCTTTAACAGAAAAAGTTTGAAAAATGTATTGTAATTACAATTAATATGTTCTAAGGCAATACGTCTAGTAAAAATTGCATTTCTATGTAAGTTGATTCAAGAAAATATGAAGGAAGTCAAATTTCACAATAGAAGAAGGATGAAAGACCATGCAGAACTAATCCAAATCCTAACAAATTTCATCTATCTTGAATCAAATCCAACACAAATCCAACACAAAAAGAAAGAGTTCATAAAAATGTTGAATTTAATATAGGTTAACTCGAAAAAGTCTACACACTTCGTTATAAGTCGGAAATTGATTTCTGAGACTAAATTGTAAACTAGATAAACTCATCTTTAACAGAAAAAGTTTGACAAAATGTACTGTAATTACAATCAATATGTTCTAAGGAAATACGTCTAGTAAAAATTGCATTTCTATTTACGTTGATTCAAGAAAATATGAAGCAAGTCAAATTTCACAATAGAAGAACGATGAAAGACCATGTAGAACTAATAGAAATCCTAACAAATTTCATCTATCTTGAATCAAATAGAAAGACAAAGGCAACACAAAAAGAAAGAGTTCATAAAAATGTTGAATTTTATATACGTTAACTCAAAAAAGTCTACACATTTCGTTATAAGTCGGAAATTGATTTCTGAGACTATATTGTAAACTAGATATACTCATCTTTAAAAGAAAAAGTTTGAAAAATGTATTGTACTTACAATTAATATGTTCTAAGGCAATACGTCTAGTAAAAATTGCATTTCTATGTACGTTGATTCAAGAAAATATGAAGCAAGTCAAATTTCACAATAGAAGAAGGATGAAAGACCATGCATCACTAATCCAAATCCTAACAAATTTCATCTATCTTGAATCAAATAGAAAGACAAAGCCAACACAAAAAGAAAGAGTTCATAAAAATGTTGAATTTTATATACGTTAACTCAAAAAAGTCTACACATTTCGTTATAAGTCGGAAATTGATTTCTGAGACTAAATTGTAAACTAGATAACACTCATCTTTAACAGAAAAAGTTTGAAAAATGTATTGTAATTACAATTAATATGTTCTAAGGCAATACGTCTAGTAAAAATTGCATTTCTATGTACGTTGATTCAAGAAAATATGAAGGAAGTCAAATTTCACAATAGAAGAAGGATGAAAGACCACGTAGAACTAATCCAAATCCTAACAAATTTCTTCTATCTTGAATCAAATAAAAAGACAAATCCAACACAAAAAGAAAGAGTTCATAAAAATGTTGAATTTAATATACGTTAACTCAAAAAAGTCTACACACTTCGTTATAAGTCGGAAATTGATTTCTGAGACTAAATTGTAAACTAGATAAACTCATCTTTAACAGAAAAAGTTTGAAAAATGTATTGTAATTATAATCAATATGTTCTAAGGCAATACGTCTAGTAAAAATTGCATTTCTATGTACGTTGATTCAAGAAAATATGAAGGAAGTCAAATTTCACAATAGAAGAAGGATGAAAGACCATGCAGAACTACTCCAAATCCTAACAAATTTCATCTATCTTGAATCAAATAGAAAGACAAATCCAACACAAAAAGAAAGAGTTCATAAAAATGTTGAATTTAATATACGTTAACTCAAAAAAGTCTACACACTTCGTTATAAGTCGGAAATTGATTTCTGAGACTAAATCGTAAACTAGATAAACTCATCTTTAACAAAAAAAAGTTTGAAAAATGTATTGTTATTACAATCAATATGTTCTAAGGCAATACGTCTAGTAAATATTGCATTTCTATGTGCGTTGATTCAAGAAAATATGAAGCAAGTCAAATTTCACAATAGAAGAAGGATGAAAGACCATGCAGAACTAATCCAAATCCTAACAAATTTCATCTATCTTGAATCAAATAGAAAGACAAAGCCAACACAAAAAGAAAGAGTTCATAAAAATGTTGAATTTTATATACGTTAACTCAAAAAAGTCTACACATTTCGTTATAAGTCGGAAATTGATTTCTGAGACTAAATTGTAAACTAGATAAACTCATCTTTAACAGAAAAAGTTTGAAAAATGTATTGTAATCACAAATAATATGTTCTAAGGCAATGCGTCTAGTAAAAATTGCATTTCTATGTACGTTGATTCAAGAAAATATGAAGGAAGTTAAATTTCACAATAGAAGAAGGATAAAAGACCATGCAGAACTAATCCAAATCCTAACAAATTTCATCTATCTTGAATCAAATAGAAAGACAAAGCCAACACAAAAAGAAAGAGTTCATAAAAATGTTGAATTTTATATACGTTAACTCAAAAAAGTCTACACATTTCGTTATAAGTCGGAAATTGATTTCTGAGACTAAATTGTAAACTAGATAAACTCATCTTTAACAGAAAAAGTTTGAAAAATGTATTGTAATTACAATTAATATGTTCTAAGGCAATACGTCTAGTAAAAATTACATTTCTATGTACGTTGATTCAAGAAAATATGAAGGAAGTAAAAATACACAATAGAAGAAGGATGAAAGACCATGCAGAACTAATCCAAATCCTAACAAATTTCATCTATCTTGAATCAAATAGAAAGACAAAGCCAACACAAAAAGAAAGAGTTCATAAAAATGTTGAATTTTATATACGTTAACTCAAAAAAGTCTACACATTTCGTTATAAGTCGGAAATTGATTTCTGAGACTAAATTGTAAACTAGATAAACTCATCTTTAACAGAAAAAGTTTGAAAAATGTATTGTGATTACAATTAATAGGTTCTAAGGCAATATGTCTAGTAAAAATTGCATTTCTATGTACATTTGATTCAAGAAAATATGAAGGAAGTCAAATTTCACAATAGAAGAAGGATGAAAGACCATGTAGAACTAATCCAAATCCTAACAAATTCCATCTATCTTGAATCAAATAAAAAGACAAAGCCAACACAAAAAGAAAGAGTTCATAAAAATGTTGAATTTTATATACGTTAACTCAAAAAAGTCTACACATTTCGTTATAAGTCGGAAATTGATTTCTGAGACTAAATTGTAAACTAGATAAACTCATCTTTAACAGAAAAACTTTGAAAAATGTACTGTAATTACAATTAATATGGTCTAAGGCAATGCGTCTAGTAAAAATTGCATTTCTATGTACTTTGATTCAAGAAAATATGAAGGAATTCAAATTTCACAATAGAAGAAGGATGAAAGACCATGCAGAACTAATCCAAATCCTAACAAATTTCATCTATCTTGAATCAAATAGAAAGACAATGCCAACACAAAAAGAAAGAGTTCATAAAAATGTTGAATTTTATATACGTTAACTCAAAAAAAGTCTACACATTTCGTTATAAGTCGGAAATTGATTTCTGAGACTAAATTGTAAACTAGATAAACTCATCTTTAACAGAAAAAGTTTGAAAAATGTATTGTAATTACAATTAATATGTTCTAAGGCAATGCGTCTAGTAAAAATTGCATTTCTATGTACGTTGATTCAACAAAATATGAAGGAAGTCAAATTTCACACTAGAAGAAGGATGAAAGACCATGCAGAACTAATCCAAATCCTAACAAATTCCATCTATCTTGAATCACATAGAAAGACAAAGCCAATACAACAATAAAGAGTTCATAAAAATGTTGAATTTAATATACGTTAACTCAAAAAAGTCTACACACTTCGTTATAAGTCGGAAATTGATTATTGAGAATAAATTGTAAACTAGATAAAGTCATCTTTAACAGAAAAAGTTTGAAAAATGTATTGTAATTACAATTAATATGTTCTAAGATAATACGTCTAGTAAAAATTGCATTTCTATGTACGTTGATTCAAGAAAATATGAAGGAATTCAAATTTCACAATAGAAGAAGGATGAAAGACCATGCATAACTAATCCAAATCATAACAAATTTCATCTATCTTGAATCAAATAGAAAGACAAAGCAACACAAAAAAAAAGAGTTCATAAGAATGTTGAATTTTATATACGTTAACTCAAAAAAGTCTACACATTTCGTTATAAATCGGAAATTGATTTCTGAGACTAAATTGTAAACTAGATAAACTCATCTTTAACAGAAAAAGTTTGAAAAATGTATTGTAATTACAATTAATATGTTCTAAGGCAATACGTCTATTAAAAATTGCATTTTTATGTACGTTGATTCAAGAAAATATGAAGGAAGTCAAATTTCACAATAGAAAAGGATGAAAGACCATGCAAAACTAATCCAAATCCTAACAAATTTCATCTATCTTGAATCAAATAGAAAGACAAGCCAACACAAAAAGAAAGAGTTCATAAAAATGTTGAATTTAATATACGTTAACCCAAAAAAGTCTACACACTTCGTTATAAGTCGGAAATTGATTTCTGAGACTAAATTGTAAACTAGATAAACTCATCTTTAACTGAAAAAGTTTGAAAAATGTATTGTAATCACAAATAATATGTTCTAAGGCATTACGTCTACTAAAAAAATTGCATTTCTATGTACGTTGATTCAAGAAAATATGAAGGAAGTCAAATTTCACAATAGAAGAAGGATGAAAGACCATGCAAAACTAATCCAAATCCTAACAAATTTCATCTATCTTGAATCAAATAGAAAGACAAAGCCAACACAAAAAGAAAGAGTTCATAAAAATGTTGAATTTTATATACGTTAACTCAAAAAAGTCTACACATTTCGTTATAAGTCGGAAATAAATTTCTGAGACTAAATTGTAAACTAGATAAACTCATCTTTAACAGAAAAACTTTGAAAAATGTACTGTAATTACAATTAATATGGTCTAAGGCAATGCGTCTAGTAAAAATTGCATTTCTATGTACGTTGATTCAAGAAAATATGAAGGAATTCAAATTTCACAATAGAAGAAGGATGAAAGACCATGCAGAACTAATCCAAATCCTAACAAATTTCATCTATCTTGAATCAAATAGAAAGACAATGCCAACACAAAAAGAAAGAATTCATAAAAATGTTGAATTTTATATACATTAACTCAAAAAAAGTCTACACATTTCATTATAAGTCGGAAATTGATTTCTGAGACTAAATTGTAAACTAGATAAACTCATCTTTAACAGAAAAAGTTTGAAAAATGTATTGTAATTACAATTAATATGTTCTAAGGCAATGCGTCTAGTAAAAATTGCATTTCTATGTACGTTGATTCAACAAAATATGAAGGAAGTCAAATTTCACAATAGAAGAAGGATGAAAGACCATGCAGAACTAATCCAAATCCTAACAAATTCCATCTATCTTGAATCACATAGAAAGACAAAGCCAATACAACAATAAAGAGTTCATAAAAATGTTGAATTTAATATACGTTAACTCAAAAAAGTCTACACACTTCGTTATAAGTCGGAAATTGATTATTGAGAATAAATTGTAAACTAGATAAAGTCATCTTTAACAGAAAAAGTTTGAAAAATGTATTGTAATTACAATTAATATGTTCTAAGATAATACGTCTAGTAAAAATTGCATTTCTATGTACGTTGATTCAAGAAAATATGAAGGAATTCAAATTTCACAATAGAAGAAGGATGAAAGACCATGCATAACTAATCCAAATCATAACAAATTTCATCTATCTTGAATCAAATAGAAAGACAAAGCCAACACAAAAAGAAAGAGTTCATAAAAATGTTGAATTTTATATACGTTAACTCAAAAAAGTCTACACAATTCGTTATTAGTCGGAAATTGATTTCTGAGACTAAATTGTAAACTAGATAAACTCATCTTTAACATAAAAATTTTGAAAAATGTATTGTAATTACAATTAATATGTTCTAAGGAAATACGTCTAGTAAAAATTGCATTTCTATGTACGTTGATTCAAGAAAATATGAAGGAAGTCAAATTTCACAATAGAAGAAGGATGAAAGACCATGCAGAATTAATCCAAATCCTAACAAATTTCATCTATCTTGAATCAAATAGAAAGACAAAGCCAACACAAAAAGAAAGAGTTCATAAAAATGTTGAATTTTATATACGTTAACTCAAAAAAGTCTACACATTTCGTTATAAGTCGGAAATTGATTTCTGAGACTAAATTGTAAACTAGATAAAATCATCTTTAATATAAAAAGTTTGAAAATGTATTGTAATTACAATTAATAGTAAAAATTGCATTTCTATGTACGTCGATTCAAGAAAATATGAAGGAAGTCAAATTTCACAATAGAAGAAGGATGAAAGACCGTACAGAACTAATCCAAATCCTAACAAATTTCATCTATCTTGAATCAAATAGAAAGACAAAGCCAACACAAAAAGAAAGAGTTCATAAAAATGTTGAATTTTATATACGTTAACTCAAAAAAGTCTACACATTTCGTTATAAGTCGGAAATTGATTTCTGAGACTAAATTGTAAACTAAATAAACTCATATTTAACAAAAAAAGTTTGAAAAATATATTGTAATTACAATTAATATGTTCCAAGGTAATACGTCTAGTAAAAATGCAATTCTATGTACGTTGATTGAAGAAAATATGAAGAAAGTCAAATTTCACAATAGAAGAAGGATGAAAGACAATGCAAAACGAATCCAAATCCTAACAAATTCATCTATCTTGAATCAAATAGAAAGACAAAGCCAACACAAAAAGGAAGAGTTCATAAAAATGTTGAATTTAATATACGTTACTCAATAAAGTCTACACACTTCGTTTGAAGTCGGAAATTGATTTCTGAGACTAAGTTGTAAACTAGATAAACACATCTTTAACAGAAAAAGTTTGAAAAATGTATTGTAATTACAATTAATATGTTCCAAGGTAATACGTCTAGTAAAAATTGCATTTCTATGTACGTTGATTGAAGAAAATATGAAGGAAATCAAATTTCACAATAGAAGAAGGATGAAAGACAATGTAAAACGAATGCAAATCCTAATAAATTTCATCTATCTTGAATCAAATAGAAAGACAAAGCCAACACAAAAAGAACGAGTTCATAAAAATGTTGAATTTAATATACGTTAACTCAAAAAAGTCTACACACTTCGTTATAAGTCGGAAATTGATTTCTGACACTAAGTTGTAAACTAGATAAACTCATCTTTAACAGAAAAAGTTTGAAAAATGTATTGTAATTAAAATTAATATGTTCCAAGGTAATACGTCTAGTAAAAATGCAATTCTATGTACGTTGATTGAAGAAAATATGAAGAAAGTCAAATTTCACAATAGAAGAAGGATGAAAGCCAATGCAGAACGAATCCAAATCCTAACAAATTCATCTATCTTGAATCAAATAGAAAGACAAAGCCAACAAAAAAAAGAAAGAGTTCATAAAAATGTTGAATTTAATATACGTTAACTCAATAAAGTCTACACACTTCGTTTGAAGTCGGAAATTTATTTCTGAGACTAAATTGTAAACTAGATAAACTCATCTTTAACAGATAAAGTTTGAAAAATGTATTGTAATTACAATTAATATGTTCTAAGGCAATACGTCTGGTAAAAATTGCATTTTTATGCACGTTGATTCAAGAAAATATGAAGGAAGTCAAATTTCACAATAGAAGAAGGATGAAAAACCATGCAGAACTAAACCAAATCCTAACAAATTTCATCTATCTGGAATCAAATAGAAAGACAAAGCCAACACAAAAAGAAAGAGTTCATAAAAATGTTGAATTTAATATACCTTAACTCAAAAAAGTCTACACACTTCGTTATAAGTCGGAAATTGATTTCTGAGACTTAATTGTAAACTAGATAAACACATCGGTAACAGAAAAAGTTTAAAAAATGTATTGTAATTTCAATTAATATGTTCCAAGGCAATACGTCTAGTAAAAATTGCATTTCTATGTACGTTGATTGAAGAAAATATGAAGGAAGTCAAATTTCACAATAGAAGAAGGATGAAAGACCATGCAGAACTAATCCAAATCCTAACAAATTTCATCTATCTTGAATCAAATAGAAAGACAAAGCCAACACAAAAAGAAAGAGTTCATAAAAATGTTGAATTTTATATACGTTAACTCAAAAAAGTCTACACATTTCGTTATAAGTCGGAAATTGATTTCTGAGACTAAATTGTAAACTAGATAAACTCATCTTTAACAGAAAAAGTTTGAAAAATGTATTGTAATCACAAATAATATGTTCTAAGGCAATGCGTCTAGTAAAAATTGCATTTCTATGTACGTTGATTCAAGAAAATATGAAGGAAGTTAAATTTCACAATAGAAGAAGGATAAAAGACCATGCAGAACTAATCCAAATCCTAACAAATTTCATCTATCTTGAATCAAATAGAAAGACAAAGCCAACACAAAAAGAAAGAGTTCATAAAAATGTTGAATTTTATATACGTTAACTCAAAAAAGTCTACACATTTCGTTATAAGTCGGAAATTGATTTCTGAGACTAAATTGTAAACTAGATAAACTCATCTTTAACAGAAAAAGTTTGAAAAATGTATTGTAATTACAATTAATATGTTCTAAGGCAATACGTCTAGTAAAAATTACATTTCTATGTACGTTGATTCAAGAAAATATGAAGGAAGTAAAAATACACAATAGAAGAAGGATGAAAGACCATGCAGAACTAATCCAAATCCTAACAAATTTCATCTATCTTGAATCAAATAGAAAGACAAAGCCAACACAAAAAGAAAGAGTTCATAAAAATGTTGAATTTTATATACGTTAACTCAAAAAAGTCTACACATTTCGTTATAAGTCGGAAATTGATTTCTGAGACTAAATTGTAAACTAGATAAACTCATCTTTAACAGAAAAAGTTTGAAAAATGTACTGTAATTACAATTAATATGTTCTAAGGCAATGCGTCTAGTAAAAATTGCATTTCTATGTAAGTTGATTCAAGAAAATATGAAGGAAGTCAAATTTCACAATAGAAGAAAGATGAAAGACCATGCAGAACTAATCCAAATCCTAACAAATTTCATCTATCTTGAATCAAATAGAAAGACAAAGCCAACACAAAAAGAAAGAGTTCATAAAAATGTTGAATTTTATATACGTTAACTCAAAAAAGTCTACACATTTCGTTATAAGTCGGAAATTGATTTCTGAGACTAAATTGTAAACTAGATAAACTCATCTTCAAAAGAAAATGTTTGAAAAATGTATTGTAATTATAATTAATATGTTCTTAGGCAGTACGTTTAGTAAAAATTGCATTTCTATGTACGTTGATTCAAGAAAATATGAACGAAGTCAAATTTCACAATAGAAGAAGGATGAAAGACCATGCAGAACTAATCAAAATCCTAACAAATTTCATCCATCTTGAATCAAATAGAAAGACAAAGCCAACACAAAAAGAAAGAGTTCAGAAAAATGTTGAATTTGATATACGTTAACTCAAAAAAGTCTACACATTTCGTTATAAGTCGGAAATTGATTTCTGAGACTAAATTGTAAACTAGATAAACTCATCTTTAAAAGAAAATGTTTGAAAAATGTATTGTAATTATAATTAATATGTTCTTAGGCAATACGTTTAGTAAAAATTGCATTTCTATGTACGTTGATTCAAGAAAATATGAACGAAGTCAAATTTCACAATAGAAGAAGGATGAAAGACCATGCAGAACTAATCCAAATCCTAACAAATTTCATCTATCTTGAATCAAATAGAAAGACAAAGCCAACACAAAAAGAAAGAGTTCATAAAAATGTTGAATTTTATATACGTTAACTCAAAAAAGTCTAACATTTCGTTATAAGTCGGAAATTGATTTCTGAGACTAAATTGTAAACTAGATAAACTCATCTTTAACAGAAAAAGTTTGAAAAATGTAATGTAATCATAAATAATATGTTCTAAGGCAATGCGTCTAGTAAAAATTGCATTTCTATGTATGTTGATTCAAGAAAATATGAACGAAGTCAAATTTCACAATAGAAGAAGGATGAAAGACCATGCAGAACTAATCCAAATCCTAACAAATTTCATCTATCTTGAATCAAATAGAAAGACAAAGCCAACACAAAAAGAAAGAGTTCATAAAAATGTTGAATTTTATATACGTTAACTCAAAAAAGTCTACACATTTCGTTATAAGTCGGAAATTGATTTCTGAGACTAAATTGTAAACTAGATAAACTCATCTTTAAAAGAAAATGTTTGAAAAATGTATTGTAATTATAATTAATATGTTCTTAGGAAATACGTATAGTAAAAATTGCATTTCTATGTACGTTGATTCAAGAAAATATGAACGAAGTCAAATTTCACAATAGAAGAAGGATGAAAGACCATGCAGAACTAATCCAAATCCTAACAAATTTCATCTATCTTGAATCAAATAGAAAGACAAAGCCAACACAAAAAGAAAGAGATCATAAAAATGTTGAATTTTATATACGTTAACTCAAAAAAGTCTACACATTTCGTTATAAGTCGGAAATTGATTTCTGAGACTAAATTGTAAACTAGATAAACTCATCTTTAACAGAAAAAGTTTGAAAAATGTATTGTAATTACAAATAATATGTTCTAAGCCAATGCGTCTAGTAAAAACTGCATTTCTATGTACGTTGATTCAAGAAAATATAAAGGAAGTCAAATTTCACAATAGAAGAAGGATGAAAGACCATGCAGAACTAATCCAAATCCTAACAAATTTCATCTATCTTGAATCAAATACAAAGACAAAGCCAACACAAAAAGAAAGAGTTCATAAAAATGTTGAATTTTATATACGTTAACTCAAAAAAAGTCTACACATTTCGTTATAAGTCGGAAATTGATTTCTGAGACTAAATTGTAAACTAGATAAACCCATCTTTAACAGAAAAAGTTTGAAAAATGTATTGTAATCACAAATAATATGTTCTAAGGCAATGCGTCTAGTAAAAATTATATTTCTATGTACGTTGATTCAAGAAAATATGAAGGAAGCCAAATTTCACAATAGAAAAGGATGAAAGACCATGCAAAACTAATCAAAATCCTAACAAATTTCATCTATCTTGAATCAAATAGAAAGACAAGCCAACACAAAAAGAAAGAGTTCATAAAAATGTTGAATTTAATATACGTTAACTCAAAAAAGTCTACACACTTCGTTATAAGTCGGAAATTGATTTCTGAGACTAAATTGTAAACTAGATAAACTCATCTTTAACAGAAAAACTTTGAAAAATGTACTGTAATTACAATTAATATGGTCTAAGGCAATGCGTCTAGTAAAAATTGCATTTCTATGTACGTTGATTCAAGAAAATTTGAAGGAAGTCAAATTTCACAATAGAAGAAGGATGAAAGACCATGCAGAACTAATCCAAATCCTAACAAATTTCATCTATCTTGAATCAAATAGAAAGACAAAGCCAACACAACAAGAAAGAGTTCATAAAAATGTTGAATTTAATATACGTTAACTCAAAAAAGTCTACACATTTCGTTATAAGTCGGAAATTGGTTTCTGAGACTAAATTGTAATCTAGATAAACTCATCTTTAAAAGAAAAAGTTTGAAAAATGTACAGTAATTACAATTAATATGTTCTTAGGCAATACGTCTAGTAAAAATTGCATTTCTATGTACGTTGATTCAAGAAAATATGAAGGAAGTCAAATTTCACAATAGAAGAAGGATGAAAGACCATGCAGAACTAATCCAAATCCTAACAAATTTCATCTATCTTGAATCAAATAGAAAGACAAAGCCAACACAAAAAGAAAGAGTTCATAAAAATGTTGAATTTTATATACGTTAACTCAAAAAAGTCTACACATTTCTTTATAAGTCGGAAATTGATTTCTGAGACTAAATTGTAAACTAGATAAACTCATCTTTAACAGAAAAAGTTTGAAAAATGTATTGTAATTATAATTAATGTGTTCTAAGGCAATACGCAAGTAAAAATTGCATTTCTATGTACGTTGATTCAAGAAAATATGAAGGAAGTCAAATTTCACAATAGAAGAAGGATGAAAGACCATGCAGAACTAATCCAAATCCTAACAAATTTCATCTATCTTGAATCAAATAGAAAGACAAAGCCAACACAAGAAGAAAGAGTTCATAAAAATGTTGAATTTTATATACTTTAACTCAAAAAAGTCTACACATTTCGTTATAAGTCGGAAATTGATTTGTGAGACTAAATTGTAAACTAGATAAACTTATCTTTAACAGAAAAAGTTTGAAAAATGTATTGTAATTACAATCAATATGTTCTAAGGCAATACGTCTAGTAAAACTTGCATTTCTATGTACGTTGATTCAAGAAAATATGAAGGAAGTCAAATTTCACAATAGGAGAAAGATGAAAGACCATGCAGAACTAATCCAAATCCTAACAAATTTCATCTATCTTGAATCAAATAGAAAGACAAAGCCAATATAAAAAGAAAGAGTTCATTAAAATGCTGAATTTTATATACGTTAGCTCAAAAAAGTCTACACATTTCGTTATAAGTCGGAAATTGATTTCTGAGACTAAATTTTAAACTAGATAAACTCATCTTTAACAGAAAAAGTTTGAAAAATGTATTGTAATTACAATTAATATGTTCTAAGGAAATACGTCTAGTAAAAATTGCATTTCTATGTACGATGATTCAAGAAAATATGAAGGAAGTCAAATTTCACAATAGAAGAAGGATGAAATACCATGCACAACTAATCCAAATCCTAGCAAATTTCATCTATCTTGATTCAAATAGAAAGACAAAGCCACCACAAAAAGAAAGAGTTCATAAATATGTTGAATTTTATATACGTTAACTCAAAAAAGTCTACACATTTCGTTATAAGTCGGAAATTGATTTCTGAGACTAAATTGTAAACTAGATAAACTCATCTTTAACAGAAAAAGTTTGAAAAATGTATTGTAATTACAATTAATATGTTCTAAGGCAATACGTCTAGTAAAAATTGTATTTCTATATACGTTGATTCAAGAAAATATGAAGGAAGTCAAATTTCACAATAGAAAAGGATGAAAGACCATGCAAAACTAATCAAAATCCTAACAAATTTCATCTATCTTGAATCAAATAGAAAGACAAGCCAACACAAAAAGAAAGAGTTCATAAAAATGTTGAATTTAATATACGTTAACTCAAAAAAGTCTACACACTTCGTTATAAGTCGGAAATTGATTTCTGAGACTAAATTGTAAACTAGATAAACTCATCTTTAACTGAAAAAGTTTGAAAAATGTATTGTAATCACAAATAATATGTTCTAAGGCATTACGTCTACTAAAAAAATTGCATTTCTATGTACGTTGATTCAAGAAAATATGAAGGAAGTCAAATTTCACAATAGAAGAAGGATGAAAGACCATGCAAAACTAATCCAAATCCTAACAAATTTCATCTATCTTGAATCAAATAGAAAGACAAAGCCAACACAAAAAGAAAGAGTTCATAAAAATGTTGAATTTTATATACGTTAACTCAAAAAAGTCTACACATTTCGTTATAAGTCGGAAATAGATTTCTGAGACTAAATTGTAAACTAGATAAACTCATCTTTAACAGAAAAACTTTGAAAAATGTACTGTAATTACAATTAATATGGTCTAAGGCAATGCGTCTAGTAAAAATTGCATTTCTATGTACGGTGATTCAAGAAAATATGAAGGAATTCAAATTTCACAATAGAAGAAGGATGAAAGACCATGCAGAACTAATCCAAATCCTAACAAATTTCATCTATCTTGAATCAAATAGAAAGACAATGCCAACACAAAAAGAAAGAATTCATAAAAATGTTGAATTTTATATACATTAACTCAAAAAAAGTCTACACATTGCGTTATAAGTCGGAAATTGATTTCTGAGACTAAATTGTAAACTAGATAAACTCATCTTTAACAGAAAAAGTTTGAAAAATGTATTGTAATTACAATTAATATGTTCTAAGGCAATGCGTCTAGTAAAAATTGCATTTCTATGTACGTTGATTCAACAAAATATGAAGGAAGTCAAATTTCACACTAGAAGAAGGATGAAAGACCATGCAGAACTAATCCAAATCCTAACAAATTCCATCTATCTTGAATCACATAGAAAGACAAAGCCAATACAACAATAAAGAGTTCATAAAAATGTTGAATTTAATATACGTTAACTCAAAAAAGTCTACACACTTCGTTATAAGTCGGAAATTGATTATTGAGACTAAATTGTAAACTAGATAAAGTCATCTTTAACAGAAAAAGTTTGAAAAATGTATTGTAATTACAATTAATATGTTCTAAGATAATACGTCTAGTAAAAATTGCATTTTTATGTACGTTGATTCAAGAAAATACGAAGGAATTCAAATTTCACAATAGAAGAAGGATGAAAGACCATGCATAACTAATCCAAATCATAACAAATTTCATCTATCTTGAATCAAATAAAAAGACAAAGCAACACAAAAAAAAAGAGTTCATAAGAATGTTGAATTTTATATACGTTAACTCAAAAAAGTCTACACATTTCGTTATAAATCGGAAATTGATTTCTGAGACTAAATTGTAAACTAGATAAACTCATCTTTAACAGAAAAAGTTTGAAAAATGTATTGTAATTACAATTAATATGTTCTAAGGCAATACGTCTAGTAAAAATTGCATTTCTATGTACGTTGATTCAAGAAAATATGAAGGAAGTCAAATTTCACAATAGAAAAGGATGAAAGACCATGCAAAACTAATCAAAATCCTAACAAATTTCATCTATCTTGAATCAAATAGAAAGACAAGCCAACACAAAAAGAAAGAGTTCATAAAAATGTTGAATTTAATATACGTTAACTCAAAAAAGTCTACACACTTCGTTATAAGTCGGAAATTGATTTCTGAGACTAAATTGTAAACTAGATAAACTCATCTTTAACAAATAAAAGTTTGAAAAATGTATTGTAATTACAATTAATATGTTCTGAGGCAATACGTCTAGTAAAAACTGTATTTCTATGTACGTTGATTTAAGAAAATATGAAGGAAGTTAAATTTCACAATAGAAGAAGGATGAAAGACCATGCAGAACTAATCCAAATCCTAACAAATTTCATCTATCTTGAACCAAATAGAAAGACAAAGCCAATACAAAAAGAAAGAGTTCATAAAAATGTTGATATTAATATACGTTAACTCAAAAAAGTCTACACACTTCGTTATAAGTCATAAATTGATTACTGAGACTAAATTGTAAACTAAATACTCTCATCTTTAACAGAAAAAGTATTAAAAATGTATTGTAATTACAATTAATATGTTCTAAGGCAATACGTATAGTAAAATTTGCATTTCTATGTACGTTGATTCAAGAAAATTTGAAGGAAGTCAAATTTCACAATAGAAGAAGGATGAAAGACCATGCAGAACTAATCCAAATCCTAACAAATTCCATCTATCTTGAATCAAATAGAAAGACAAAGCCAACACAAAAAGAAAGAGTTCATAAAAATGTTGAATTTTATATACGTTAACTCAAAAAAGTCTACACATTTCGTTATAAGTCGGAAATTGATTTCTGAGACTAAATTGTAAACTAGATAAACTCATGTTTAACAGAAAAGGTTTTAAAAATGTATTGTAATTACAATTAATATGTTCTAAGCCAATACGTCTAGTAAAAATTGCATTTCTATGTACGTTGATTCAAGAAAATATGAAGGAAGTCAAATTTCACAATAGAAGAAGGATGAAAGACCATGCAGAACTAATCCAACTCCTAACAAATTACATCTATCTTGAATCAAATAGAAAGACAAAGCCAACACAAAAAGAAAGAGTTCATAAAAATGTTGAATTTTATATACGTTAACTCAAAAAAGTCTACACATTTCTTTATAAGTCGGAAATTGATTTCTGAGACTAAATTGTAAACTAGATAAACTCATCTTTAACAGAAAAAGTATTAAAAATGTATTGTAATTACAATTAATATGTTTTAAGGCAATACGTCTAGTAAAAATTTCATTTCTATGTACGTTGATTCAAGAAAATATGAAGGATGTCAAGTTTCACAATAGAAGAAGGATGAAAGACCATGCAGAACTAATCCAAATCCTAACAAATTTCATCTATCTTGAATCAAATAGAAAGACAAAGCCAACACAAAAAGAAAGAGTTCATAAAAATGTTGAATTTTATATACATTAACTCAAAAAAGTCTACACATTTCGTTATAAGTCGAAAATTGATTTCTGAGACTAAATTGTAAACTAGAGAAACTCATCTTTAACAGAAAAAGTTTGAAAAATGTATTGTAATTACAATTAATATGTTCTAAGGAAATACGTCTAGTATAAATTGTATTTCGTTGTACGTTGATTCAAGAAAATATGAAGGAAGTCAAATTTCACAATAGAAGAAGGATGAAAGACCATGCAGAACTAATCCAAATCCTAACAAATTTCATCTATCTTGAATCAAATAGAAAGACAAAGCCAACACAAAAAGAAAGAGTTCATAAAAATGTTGAATTTTATATACGTTAACTCAAAAAAGTCTACACATTTCGTTATAAGTCGGAAATTGATTTCTGAGACTAAATTGTAAACTAGATAAACTCATCTTTAACAGAAAAACTTTGAAAAATGTACTGTAATTACAATTAATATGTTCTAAGGCAATGCGTCTAGTAAAAATTGCATTTCTATGTACGTTGATTCAAGAAAATATGAAGGAAGTCAAATTTCACAATAGAAGAAGGATGAAAGACCATGCAGAACTAATCCAAATCCTAACAAATTTCATCTATCTTAAATCAAATAGAAAGACAAAGCCAACACAAAAAGAAAGAGTTCATAAAAATGTTGAATTTTATATACGTTAACTCAAAAAAGTCTACACATTTCGTTATAAGTCGGAAATTGATTTCTGAGACTAAATTGTAAACTAGATAAACTCATCTTTAACAGAAAAACTTTGAAAAATGTACTGTAATTACAATTAATATGTTCTAAGGCAATACGTCTAGTAAAAATTGCATTTCTATGTAAGTTGATTCAAGAAAATATGAAGGAAGTCAAATTTCACTATAGAAGAAGGATGAAAGACCATGCAGAACTAATCCAAATCCTAACAAATTTCATCTATCTTGAATCAAATAGAAAGACAAAGCCAACACAAAAAGAAAGAGTTCATAAAAATGTTGAATTTTATATAGGTTAACTCAAAAATGTTGACACATTTCGTTATAAGTCGAAAATTTATTTCTGAGACTAAATTGTAAACTGGATAAACTCATCTTTAACAGAAAAAGTTTGAAAAATGTATAGTAATTACAATTAATATGTTCTAAGGCAATACGTCTAGTAAAAATTGCCTTTCTATGTACGTTGATTCAAGAAAATATGAAGGAAGTCGGATTTCACAATAGAAGAAGGATGAAAGACCATGCAGAACTAATCCAAATCCTAACAAATTTCATCTATCTTGAATCAAATAGAAAGACAAAGCCAACACAAAAAGAAAGAGTTCATAAAAATGTTGAATTTTACATACGTTAACTCAAAAAAGTCTACACATTTCGTTATAAGTCGGAAATTGATTTCTGAGACTAAATTGTAAACTAGATAAACTCATCTTTAACAGAAAAAGTTTGAAAATGTATTGTAATTACAATCAATATGTTCTAAGGCAATACGTCTAGTAAAAATTGCAATTCTATTTACGTTGATTCAAGAAAATATGAAGCAAGTCAAATTTCACAATAGAAGAAGGATGAAAGACCATCAGAACTAATCCGAATCCTAACAAATTTCATCTATCTTGAATCAAATAGAAAGACAAAGCCAACACAAAAAGAAAGAGTTCATAAAAATGTTGAATTTTATATACGTTAACTCAAAAAAGTCTACACATTTCGTTATAAGTCGGAAATTGATTTCTGAGACTAAATTGTAAACTAGATAGACTCATCTTTAACAGAAAAAGTTTGAAAAATGTATTGTAATTACAATCAATATGTTCAAAGGCAATACATCTAGTAAAAATTGCAATTCTATTTACGTTGATTCAAGAAAATATGAAGGAAGTCAAATTTCACAATAGAAGAAGGATGAAAGACCATGCATAACTAATCCAAATCCTAACAAATTTCATCTTTCTTGATCAAATAGAAAGACAAAGCCAACACAAAAAGAAAGAGTTCATAAAAATGTTGAATTTTATATACGTTAACTCAAAAAAGTCTACACATTTCGTTATAAGTCGGAAATTGATTTCTGAGACTAAATTGTAAACTAGATAGACTCATCTTTAACAGAAAAAGTTTGAAAAATATTAATATGTTCTAAGGCAATACGTCTAGTAAAAATTGCAATTCTATTTACATTGATTCAAGAAAATATGAAGGAAGTCAAATTTCACAATAGAAGAAGGATGAAAGACCTTGCAGAACTAATCCAAATCCTAACAAATTTCATCTATCTTGAATCAAATAGAAAGACAAGGCCAACACAAAAAGAAAGAGTTCATAAAAATGTTGAATTTTATATACGTTAACTCAAAAAAGTCTACACATTTCGTTATAAGTCGGAAATTGATTTCTGAGACTAAATTGTAAACTAGATAGACTCATCTTTAATAGAAAAAGTTTAAAAAATGTATTGTAATTACTATTAATATGTTCTAAGGCAATACGTCTAGTAAAAATTGCATTTCTATGTACGTTGATTCAAGAAAATATGAAGCAAGTCAATTTTCACAATAGAAGAAGGATGAAAGACCATGCAGAACTAATCCGAATCCTAAAAAATTTCATCTATCTTGAATCAAATAGAAAGACAAAGCCAACAAAAGAATAAAGAGTTCATAAAAATGTTGAATTTTATATACATTAACTCAAAAAAGTCTACACATTTCGTTATAAGTCAGAAATTGATTTCTGAGACTAAATTGTAAACTAGATAGCCTCATCTTTAACAGAAAAAGTTTGAAAAATGTGTTGTAATTACAATCAATATGTTCTAAGGAAATACGTCTAGTAAAAATTGCAATTCTATTTACGTTGATTCAAGAAAATATGGAGGAAGTCAAATTTCACAATAGAAGAAGGATGAAAGACCATGCAGAACTAATCCAAATCCTAACAAATTTCATCTATCTTGAATCAAATAGAGAGACAAATCCAACACAAAAAGAAAGAGTTCATAAAAATGTTGAATTTAATATACGTTAACTCAAAAAAGTCTACACACTTCGTTATAAGTCGGAAATTGATTTCTGAGACTAAATTGTAAACTAGATAAACTCATCTTTAACAGAAAAAGTTTGAAAAATGTATTGTAATTACAATTAATATGTTCTAAGGCAATACGTCTAGTAAAAATTGTATTTCTATGTACGTTGATTCAAGAAAATATGAAGGAAGTCAAATTTCACAATAGAAAAGGATGAAAGACCATGCAAAACTAATCAAAATCCTAACAAATTTCATCTATCTTGAATCAAATAGAAAGACAAGCCAACACAAAAAGAAAGAGTTCATAAAAATGTTGAATTTAATATACGTTAACTCAAAAAAGTCTACACACTTCGTTATAAGTCGGAAATTGATTTCTGAGACTAAATTGTAAACTAGATAAACTCATCTTTAACTGAAAAAGTTTGAAAAATGTATTGTAATCACAAATAATATGTTCTAAGGCATTACGTCTACTAAAAAAATTGCATTTCTATGTACGTTGATTCAAGAAAATATGAAGGAAGTCAAATTTCACAATAGAAGAAGGATGAAAGACCATGCAAAACTAATCCAAATTCTAACAAATTTCATCTATCTTGAATCAAATAGAAAGACAAAGCCAACACAAAAAGAAAGAGTTCATAAAAATGTTGAATTTTATATACGTTAACTCAAAAAAGTCTACACATTTCGTTATAAGTCGGAAATAGATTTCTGAGACTAAATTGTAAACTAGATAAACTCATCTTTAACAGAAAAAGTTTGAAAAATGTATTGTAATTACAATTAATATGTTCTAAGGCAATACGTCTAGTAAAAATTGCATTTATATGTAAGTTGATTCAAGAAAATATGAAGGAAGTCAAATTTCACAATAGTAGAAGGATGAAAGACCATGCAGAACTAATCCAAATCCTAACAAATTTCATCTATCTTGAATCAAATAGAGAGACAAAGCCAACACAAAAAGAAAGAGTTCATAAAAATGTTGAATTTTATATATGTTAATTCAAAAAAGTCTACACATTTCGTTATAAGTCGGAAATTGATTTCTGAGACTAAAATGTAAACTTGATAAACTCATCTTTAACAGAAAAAGTTTGAAAAATGTATTGTAATTAAAATTAATATGTTTTAAGGCAATACGTCTAGTAAAAATTGCATTTCTATGTAAGTTGATTCAAGAAAATATGAAGGAAGTCAAATTTCACAATAGAAGAAGGATGAAAGACCATGCAGAACTAATCCAAATCCTAACAAATTTCATCTATCTTAAATCAAATAGAAAGACAAAGCCAACACAAAAAGAAAGAGTTTATAAAAATGTTGAATTTTATATACGTTAACTCAAAAAAGTCTACACATTTCGTTATAAGTCGGAAATTGATTTCTGAGACTAAATTGTAAACTAGATAAACTCATCTTTAACAGAAAAACTTTGAAAAATGTACTGTAATTACAATTAATATGGTCTAAGGCAATGCGTCTAGTAAAAATTGCATTTCTATGTACGTTGATTCAAGAAAATATGAAGGAAGTCAAATTTCACAATAGAAGAAGGATGAAAGACCATGCAGAACTAATCCAAATCCTAACAAATTTCATCTATCTTGAATCAAATAGAAAGACAAAGCCAACACAAAAAGAAAGAGTTCATAAAAATGATGAATTTTATATACGTTAACTCAAAAAAGTCTACACATTTCGTTATAAGTCGGAAATTGATTTCTGAGACTAAATTGTAAACTAGATAAACTCATCTTTAACAGAAAAAGTTTGAAAAATGTATTGTAATTACAATTAATATGTTCTAAGGCAATACGTCTAGTAAAAATTGCATTTCTATGTAAGTTGATTCAAGAAAATATGAAGGAAGTCAAATTTCACAATAGAAGAAGGATGAAAGACCATGCAGAACTAATCCAAATCCTAACAAATTTCATCTATCTTGAATCAAATAGAAAGACAAAGCCAACACAAAAACAAAGAGTTCATAAAAATGTTGAATTTTATATATGTTAACTCAAAAAAGTCTACACATTTCGTTATAAGTCGGAAATTGATTTCTGAGACTAAATTGTAAACTAGATAAACTCATCTTTAAAAGAAAATGTTTGAAAAATGTATTGTAATTATAATTAATATGTTCTTAGGCAATACGTTTAGTAAAAATTGCATTTCTATGTACGTTGATTCAAGAAAATATGAACGAAGTCAAATTTCACAATAGAAGAAGGATGAAAGACCATGCAGAACTAATCCAAATCCTAACAAATTTCATCTATCTTGAATCAAATAGAAAGACAAAGCCAACACAAAAAGAAAGAGTTCATAAAAATGTTGAATTTTATATACGTTAACTCAAAAAAGTCTACACATTTCGTTATAAGTTGGAAATTGATTTCTGAGACTAAATTGTAAACTAGATAAACCCATCTTTAACAGAAAAAGTTTGAAAAATGTATTGTAATCACAAATAATATGTTCTAAGGCAATGCGTCTAGTAAAAATTGCATTTCTATGTACGTTGATTCAAGAAAATATGAAGGAAGTCAAATTTCACAATAGAAGAAGGATGAAAGACCATGCAGAACTAATCCAAATACTAACAAATTTCATCTATCTTGAATCAAATAGAAAGACAAAGCCAACACAAAAAGAAAGAGTTCATAAAATTGTTGAATTTTATATACGTTAACTCAAAAAAGTCTACATATTTCGTTATAAGTCGGAAATTGATTTCTGAGACTAAATTGTAAACTAGATAAACTCATCTTTAAAAGAATATGTTTGAAAAATGTATTGTAATTATAATTAATATGTTCTTAGGCAATACGTTTAGTAAAAATTGCATTTCTATGTACGTTGATTCAAGAAAATATGAACGAAGTCAAATTTCACAATAGAAGAAGGATGAAAGACCATGCAGAACTAATCCAAATCCTAACAAATTTCATCTATCTTGAATCAAATAGAAAGACAAAGCCAACACAAAAAGAAAGAGTTCATAAAAATGTTGAATTTTATATACGTTAACTCAAAAAAGTCTACACATTTCGTTATAAGTCGGAAATTGATTTCTGAGACTAAATTGTAAACTAGATAAACTCATCTTTAACAGAAAAAGTTTGAAAAATGTATTGTAATCACAAATAATATGTTCTAAGGCAATGCGTCTAGTAAAAATTGCATTTCTATGTACGTTGATTCAAGAAAATATGAAGGAAGTCAAATTTCACAATAGAAGAAGGATGAAAGACCATGCAGAACTAATCCAAATCCTAACAAATTTCATCTATCTTGAATCAAATAGAAAGGCAAAGCCAACACAAAAAGAAAGTGTTCATAAAAATGTTGAATTTTATATACGTTAACTCAAAAAAGTCTACACATTTCGTTGTAAGTCGGAAATTGATTTCTGAGACTAAATTGTAAACTAGATAAACTCATCTTTAACAGAAAAAGTTTGAAAAATGTATTGTAATTACAATTAATATGTTCTAAGGCAATACGTCTAGTAAAAATTGCATTTCTATGTAAGTTGATTAAGGAAAATATGAAGGAAGTCAAATTTCACAATAGAAGAAGGATGAAAGACCATGCAGAACTAATCCAAATCCTAACAAATTTCATCTATCTTGAATCAAATAGAAAGACAAAGCCAACACAAAAAGAAAGAGTTCATAAAAATGTTGAATTTTATATACGTTAACTCAAAAAAGTCTACACATTTTGTTATAAGTCGGAAATTGATTTCTGAGACTAAATTGTAAACTAGATAAACTCATATTTAACAGAAAAAGTTTGAAAAATGTATTGTAATCACAAATAATATGTTCTAAGGCAATGCGTCTAGTAAAAATTGCATTTCTATGTACGTTGATTCAAGAAAATATGAAGGAAGTCAAATTTCACAATAGAAGAAGGATAAAAGACCATGCAGAACTAATCCAAATCCTAACAAATTTCATCTATCTTGAATCAAATAGAAAGATAAAGCCAACACAAAAAGAAAGAGTTCATAAAAATGTTGAATTTTATATACGTTAACTCAAAAAAGTCTACACATTTCGTTATAAGTCGGATATTGATTTCTGAGACTAAATTGTAAACTAGATAAACTCATCTTTAACTGAAAAAGTTTGAAAAATGTATTGTAATCACAAATAATATGTTCTAAGGCATTACGTCTAGTAAAAATTGCATTTCTATGTACGTTGATTCAAGAAAATATGAAGGAAGTCAAATTTCACAATAGAAGAAGGATGAAAGACCATGCAAAACTAATCCAAATCCTAACAAATTTCATCTATCTTGAATCAAATAGAAAGACAAAGCCAACACAAAAAGAAAGAGTTCATAAAAATGTTGAATTTTATATACGTTAACTCAAAAAAGTCTACACATTTCGTTATAAGTCGGAAATTGATTTCTGAGACTAAATTGTAAACTAGATAAACTCATCTTTAACAGAAAAAGTTTGAAAAATGTATTGTAATTACAATTAATATGTTCTAAGGAAATACGTCTAGTAAAAATTGCATTTCTATGTAAGTTGATTCAAGAAAATATGAAGGAAGTCAAATTTCACTATAGAAGAAGGATGAAAGACCATGCAGAACTAATCCAAATCCTAACAAATTTCATCTATCTTGAATCAAATAGAAAGACAAAGCCAACACAAAAAGAAAGAGTTCATAAAAATGTTGAATTTTATATACGTTAACTCAAAAAAGTCTACACATTTCGTTATAAGTCGGAAATTGATTTCTGAGACTAAATTGTAAACTAGATAAACTCATCTTTAACAGAAAAAGTTTGAAAAATGTATTGTAATTACAATTAATATGTTCTAAGGCAATACGTCTAGTAAAAATTACATTTCTATGTACGTTGATTCAAGAAAATATGAAGGAAGTAAAAATACACAATAGAAGAAGGATGAAAGACCATGCAGAACTAATCCAAATCCTAACAAATTTCATCTATCTTGAATCAAATAGAAAGACAAAGCCAACACAAAAAGAAAGAGTTCATAAAAATGTTGAATTTTATATACGTTAACTCAAAAAAGTCTACACATTTCGTTATAAGTCGGAAATTGATTTCTGAGACTAAATTTTAAACTAGATAAACTCATCTTTAACAGAAAAGTTTGAAAAATGTATTGTAATTACAATTAATATGTTCTAAGGCAGTACGTCTAGTAAAAATTGCATTTCTATGTACTTTGATTCAAGAAAATATGAAGGAAGTCAAATTTCACAATAGAAGAAGGATGAAAGACCATGCAGAACTAATCCAAATACTAACAAATTTCATCTATCTTGAATCAAATAGAAAGACAAAGCCAACACAAAAAGAAAGAGTTCATAAAAATGTTGAATTTTATATACGTTAACTCAAAAAAGTCTACACATTTCGTTATAAGTCGGAAATTGATTTCTGAGACTAAATTGTAAACTAGGTAAACTCATCTTTAACAGAGAAAGTTTGAAAAATGTATTGTAATTACAATTAATATGTTCTAAGGCAATACGTCTAGTAAAAATTGCATTTCTATGTACGTTGATTCAAGAAAATATGAAGGAAGTCAAATTTCACAATAGAAGAAGGATGAAAGACCATGCAGAACTAATCCAAATCCTAACAAATTTCATCTATCTTGAATCAAATAGAAAGACAAATCCAACACAAAAAGAAAGAGTTCATAAAAATGTTGAATTTTATATACGTTAAATCAAAAAAGTCTACACATTTCGTTATAAGTCGGAAATTGATTTCTGAGACTAAATTGTAAACTAGATAAACTCATCTTTAACAGAAAAAGTTTGAAAAATGTATTGTAATTACAATTAATATGTTCCAAGGCAATACGTCTAGTAAAAATTGCATTTCTAAGTACGTTGATTCAAGAAAATATGAAGGAAGTCAAATTTCACAATAGAAGAAGGATGAAAGACCATGCAGAACTAATCCAAATCCTAACAAATTTCATCTATCTTGAATCAAATAGAAAGACAAAGCCAACACAAAAAGAAAGAGTTCATAAAAATGTTGAATTTTATATACTTTAACTCAAAAAAGTCTACACATTTCGTTATAAGTCGGAAATTGATTTCTGAGACTAAATTGTAAACTAGATAAACTCATCTTTAACAAAAAAAAGTTTGAAAAATGTATTGTAATTACAATTAATATGTTCTAAGGCAATACGTCTAGTAAAAATTGCATTTCTATGTACGTTGATTCAAGAAAATATGAAGGAAGTCAAATTTCACAATAGAAGAAGGATGAAAGACCATGCAGAACTAATCCAAATCCTAACAAATTTCATCTATCTTGAATCAAATAGAAAGACAAAGCCAATACAAAAAGAAAGAGTTCATAAAAATGTTGAATTTTATATACATTAACTCAAAAAAGTCTACACATTTCGTTATAAGTTGGAAATTGATTTCTGAGACTAAATTGTAAACTAGATAAACTCATCTTTAAAAGAAAAAGTTTGAAAAATGTATTGTAATTACAATTAATATGTTCTAAGGCAATACGTCTAGTAAAAATTGCATTTCTATGTACGTTGATTCAAGAAAATATGAAGGAAGTCAAATTTCACAATAGAAGAAGGTTGAAAGACCAAGCAGAACTAATCCAAATCCTAACAAATTTCATCTATCTTGAATCAGATTGAAAGACAAAGCCAATACAAAAATAAAGAGTTCATAAATATGTTGAACTTTATATACGTTAACTCAAAATAGTCTACACACTTCGTTATAAGTCGGAAGTTGATTTCTGAGACTAAATTTATACTAGATAAATTTATCTTTAACAGAAAAAGTTTGAAAAATATACCGTAATTACAATTAATATGTTCCAAGGTAATACCTCTAATAAAAATTCCATTTCTATGTACGTTGATTTAAGAAAATATCAAGGAAGTCAAATTTCACAATAGAAGAAGGATGAAAGACCATGCAGAACTAATCCAAATCCTAACAAATTTCATCTATCTTGAATCAAATAGAAAGACAAAGCCAACACAAAAAGAAAGAGTTCATAAAAATGTTGAATTTTATATAGTTAACTCAAAAAAGTCTACACATTTCGTTATAAGTCGGAAATTGATTTCTGAGACTAAATTGTAAACTAGATAAACTCATCTTTAACAGAAAAAGTTTGAAAAATGTATTGTAATTACAAATAATATGTTCTAAGGCAATGCGTCTAGTAAAAATTGCATTTCTATGTACGTTGATTCAAGAAAATATGAAGGAAGTCAAATTTCACAATAGAAGAAGGATGAAAGACCATGCAGAACTAATCCAAATCCTAACAAATTTCATCTATCTTGAATCAAATAGAAAGACAAAGCCAACACAAAAAGAAAGAGTTCATAAAATGTTGAATTTTATATACGTTAACTCAAAAAAGTCTACACATTTCGTTATAATTCGGAAATTGATTTCTGAAACTAAATTGTAAACTAGATAAACTCATCTTTAACAGAAAAACTTTGAAAAATGTACTGTAATTACAATTAATATGTTCTAAGGCAATGCGTCTAGTAAAAATTGCATTTCTATGTACGTTGATTCAAGAAAATATGAAGGAAGTCAAATTTCACAATAGAAGAAGGATGAAAGACCATGCAGAACTAATCCAAATCCTAACAAATTTCATCTATCTTGAATCAAATAGAAAGACAAAGCCAACACAACAAGAAAGAGTTCATAAAAATGTTGAATTTTATATACGTTAACTCAAAAAAGTCTACACATTTCGTTATAAGTCGGAAATTGGTTTCTGAGACTAAATTGTAAACTAGATAAACTCATCTTTAAAAGAAAACGTTTGAAAAATGTATTGTAATTATAATTAATATGTTCTTAGGCAATACGTTTAGTAAAAATTGCATTTCTATGTACGTTGATTCAAGAAAATATGAACGAAGTCAAATTTCACAATAGAAGAAGGATGAAAGACCATGCAGAACTAATCCAAATCCTAACAAATTTCATCTATCTTGAATCAAATAGAAAGGCAAAGCCAACACAAAAAGAAAGTGTTCATAAAAATGTTGAATTTTATATACGTTAACTCAAAAAAGTCTACACATTTCGTTATAAGTCGGAAATTGATTTCTGAGACTAAATTGTAAACTAGATAAACTCATCTTTAACAGAAAAAGTTTGAAAAATGTATTGTAATTATAATTAATATGTTCTAAGGTAATACGTCTAGTAAAAATTGCATTTCTATGTAAGTTGATTAAGGAAAATATGAAGGAAGTCAAATTTCACAATAGAAGAAGGATGAAAGACCATGCAGAACTAATCCAAATCCTAACAAATTTCATCTATCTTGAATCAAATAGAAAGACAAAGCCAACACAACAAGAAAGAGTTCATAAAAATGTTGAATTTTATATACGTTAACTCAAAAAAGTCTACACATTTCGTTATAAGTCGGAAATTGATTTCTGAGACTAAATTGTAAACTAGATAAACTCATATTTAACAGAATAACTTTGAAAAATGTATTGTAATCACAAATAATATGTTCTAAGGCAATGCGTCTAGTAAAAATTGCATTTCTATGTACGTTGATTCAAGAAAATATGAAGGAAGTCAAATTTCACAATAGAAGAAGGATAAAAGACCATGCAGAACTAATCCTAATCCTAACAAATTTCATCTATCTTGAATCAAATAGAAAGACAAAGCCAACACAAAAAGAAAGAGTTCATAAAAATGTTGAATTTTATATACGTTAACTCAAAAAAGTCTATACATTTCGTTATAAGTCGGAAATTGATTTCTGAGACTAAATTATAAACTAGATAAACTCATCTTTAACAGAAAAAGTTTGAAAAATGTATTGTAATCACAAATAATATGTTCTAAGGCAACGCGTCTAGTAAAAATTGCATTTCTATGTACGTTGATTCAAGAAAATATGAAGGAAGTCAAATTTCACAATAGAAGAAGGATAAAAGACCATGCAGAACTAATCCAAATCCTAACAAATTTCATCTATCTTGAATCAAATAGAAAGACAAAGCCAACACAAAAAGAAAGAGTTCATAAAAATGTTGAATTTTATATACGTTAACTCAAAAAAGTCTACACATTTCGTTATAAGTCGGAAATTGATTTCTGAGACTAAATTGTAAACTAGATAAACTCATCTTTAACAGAAAAAGTTTGAAAAATGTACTGTAATTACAATTAATATGTTCTAAGGCAATGCGTCTAGTAAAAATTGCATTTCTATGTAAGTTGATTCAAGAAAATATGAAGGAAGTCAAATTTCACAATAGAAGAAAGATGAAAGACCATGCAGAACTAATCCAAATCCTAACAAATTTCATCTATCTTGAATCAAATAGAAAGACAAAGCCAACACAAAAAGAAAGAGTTCATAAAAATGTTGAATTTTATATACGTTAACTCAAAAAAGTCTACACATTTCGTTATAAGTCGGAAATTGATTTCTGAGACTAAATTGTAAACTAGATAAACTCATCTTCAAAAGAAAATGTTTGAAAAATGTATTGTAATTATAATTAATATGTTCTTAGGCAGTACGTTTAGTAAAAATTGCATTTCTATGTACGTTGATTCAAGAAAATATGAACGAAGTCAAATTTCACAATAGAAGAAGGATGAAAGACCATGCAGAACTAATCAAAATCCTAACAAATTTCATCCATCTTGAATCAAATAGAAAGACAAAGCCAACACAAAAAGAAAGAGTTCAGAAAAATGTTGAATTTGATATACGTTAACTCAAAAAAGTCTACACATTTCGTTATAAGTCGGAAATTGATTTCTGAGACTAAATTGTAAACTAGATAAACTCATCTTTAAAAGAAAATGTTTGAAAAATGTATTGTAATTATAATTAATATGTTCTTAGGCAATACGTTTAGTAAAAATTGCATTTCTATGTACGTTGATTCAAGAAAATATGAACGAAGTCAAATTTCACAATAGAAGAAGGATGAAAGACCATGCAGAACTAATCCAAATACTAACAAATTTCATCTATCTTGAATCAAATAGAAAGACAAATCCAACACAAAAAGAAAGAGTTCATAAAAATGTTGAATTTTATATACGTTAACTCAAAAAAGTCTACACATTTCGTTATAAGTCGGAAATTGATTTCTGAGACTAAATTGTAAACTAGATAAACTCATCTTTAACAGAAAAAGTTTGAAAAATGTATTGTAATCACAAATAATATGTTCTAAGGCAATGCGTCTAGTAAAAATTGCATTTCTATGTACGTTGATTCAAGAAAATATGAAGGAAGTCAAATTTCACAATAGAAGAAGGATGAAAGACCATGCAGAACTAATCCAAATCCTAACAAATTTCATCTATCTTGAATCAAATAGAAAGACAAAGCCAACACAAAAAGAAAGAGTTCATAAAAATGTTGAATTTTATATACGTTAACTCATAAAAGTCTACACATTTCTTTATAAGTCGGAAATTGATTTCTGAGACTAAATTGTAAACTAGATAAACTCATCTTTAACAGAAAAACTTTGAAAAATGTACTGTAATTACAAATAATATGTTCTAAGGCAATGCGTCTAGTAAAAATTGCATTTCTATGTACATTGATTCAAGAAAATATGAAGGAAGTCAAATTTCACAATAGAAGAAGGATGAAAGACCATGCAGAACTAATCCAAATCCTAACAAATTTCATCTATCTTGAATCAAATAGAAAGACAAATCCAACACAACAAGAAAGAGTTCATAAAAATGTTGAATTTAATATACGTTAACTCAAAAAAGTCTACACATTTCGTTATAAGTCGGAAATTGGTTTCTGAGACTAAATTGTAATCTAGATAAACTCATCTTTAACAGAAAAAGTTTGAAAAATGTACAGTAATTACAATTAATATGTTCTAAGGCAATACGTCTAGTAAAAATTGCATTTCTATGTACGTTGATTCAAGAAAATATGAAGGAAGTCAAATTTCACAATAGAAGAAGGATGAAAGACCATGCAGAACTAATCCAAATCCTACCAAATTTCATCTATCTTGAATCAAATAGAAAGACAAAGCCAACACAAAAAGAAAGAGTTCATAAAAATGTTGAATTTTATATACGTTAACTCAAAAAAGTCTACACATTGCGTTATAAGTCGGAAATTGATTTCTGAGACTAAATTGTAAACTAGATAAACTCATCTTTAACAGAAAAAGTTTGAAAAATGTATTGTAATTACAATTAATATGTTCTAAGGCAATGCGTCTAGTAAAAATTGCATTTCTATGTACGTTGATTCAACAAAATATGAAGGAAGTCAAATTTCACAATAGAAGAAGGATGAAAGACCATGCAGAACTAATCCAAATCCTAACAAATTCCATCTATCTTGAATCACATAGAAAGACAAAGCCAATACAACAATAAAGAGTTCATAAAAATGTTGAATTTAATATACGTTAACTCAAAAAAGTCTACACACTTCGTTATAAGTCGGAAATTGATTATTGAGAATAAATTGTAAACTAGATAAAGTCATCTTTAACAGAAAAAGTTTGAAAAATGTATTGTAATTACAATTAATATGTTCTAAGATAATACGTCTAGTAAAAATTGCATTTCTATGTACGTTGATTCATGAAAATATGAAGGAATTCAAATTTCACAATAGAAGAAGGATGAAAGACCATGCATAACTAATCCAAATCATAACAAATTTCATCTATCTTGAATCAAATAAAAAGACAAAGCAACACAAAAAAAAAGAGTTCATAAGAATGTTGAATTTTATATACGTTAACTCAAAAAAGTCTACACATTTCGTTATAAATCGGAAATTGATTTCTGAGACTAAATTGTAAACTAGATAAACTCATCTTTAACAGAAAAAGTTTGAAAAATGTATTGTAATTACAATTAATATGTTCTAAGGCAATACGTCTAGTAAAAATTGTATTTCTATGTACGTTGATTCAAGAAAATATGAAGGAAGTCAAATTTCACAATAGAAAAGGATGAAAGACCATGCAAAACTAATCAAAATCCTAACAAATTTCATCTATCTTGAATCAAATAGAAAGACAAGCCAACACAAAAAGAAAGAGTTCATAAAAATGTTGAATTTAATATACGTTAACTCAAAAAAGTCTACACACTTCGTTATAAGTCGGAAATTGATTTCTGAGACTAAATTGTAAACTAGATAAACTCATCTTTAACTGAAAAAGTTTGAAAAATGTATTGTAATCACAAATAATATGTTCTAAGGCATTACGTCTACTAAAAAAATTGCATTTCTATGTACGTTGATTCAAGAAAATATGAAGGAAGTCAAATTTCACAATAGAAGAAGGATGAAAGACCATGCAAAACTAATCCAAATTCTAACAAATTTCATCTATCTTGAATCAAATAGAAAGACAAAGCCAACACAAAAAGAAAGAGTTCATAAAAATGTTGAATTTTATATACGTTAACTCAAAAAAGTCTACACATTTCGTTATAAGTCGGAAATAGATTTCTGAGACTAAATTGTAAACTAGATAAACTCATCTTTAACAGAAAAACTTTGAAAAATGTACTGTAATTACAATTAATATGGTCTAAGGCAATGCGTCTAGTAAAAATTGCATTTCTATGTACGTTGATTCAAGAAAATATGAAGGAAGTCAAATTTCACAATAGAAGAAGGATGAAAGACCATGCAGAACTAATCCAAATCCTAACAAATTTCATCTATCTTAAATCAAATAGAAAGACAAAGCCAACACAAAAAGAAAGAGTTTATAAAAATGTTGAATTTTATATACGTTAACTCAAAAAAGTCTACACATTTCGTTATAAGTCGGAAATTGATTTCTGAGACTAAATTGTAAACTAGATAAACTCATCTTTAACAGAAAAACTTTGAAAAATGTACTGTAATTACAATTAATATGGTCTAAGGCAATGCGTCTAGTAAAAATTGCATTTCTATGTACGTTGATTCAAGAAAATATGAAGGAAGTCAAATTTCACAATAGAAGAAGGATGAAAGACCATGCAGAACTAATCCAAATCCTAACAAATTTCATCTATCTTGAATCAAACAGAAAGACAAAGCCAACACAAAAAGAAAGAGTTCATAAAAATATTGAATTTTATATACGTTAACTCAAAAAAGTCTACACATTTCGTTATAAGTCGGAAATTGATTTCTGAGACTAAATTGTAAACTAGATAAACTCATCTTTAACAGAAAAAGTTTGAAAAATGTATTGTAATTACAATTAATATGTTCTAAGGCAATACGTCTAGTAAAAATTGAATTTCTATGTACGTTGATTCAAGTAAATATGAAGGAAGTCAAATTTCACAATAGAAGAAGGATGAAAGACCATGCAAAACTAATCCAAATCCTAACAAATTTCATCTATCTTGAATCAAATAGAAAGACAAAGCCAACACAAAAAGAAAGAGTTCATAAAAATGATGAATTTAATATACGTTAACTCAAAAAAGCCTACACACTTCGTTATAAGTCGGAAATTGATTTCTGAGACTAAATTGTAAACTAGATAAACTCATCTTGAACTGAAAAAGTTTGAAAAACGTATTGTAATCACAAATAATATGTTCTAAACGTATTGTAATCACACTTCGTCTACTAAAAATTGCATTTCTATGTACGTTGATTCAAGAAAATATGAAGGAAGTCAAATTTCACAATAGAAGAAGGTTGAAAGACCAAGCAGAACTAATCCAAATCCTAACAAATTTCATCTATCTTGAATCAAATAGAAAGACAAAGCCAACACAAAAAGAAAGAGTTCATAAAAATGTTGAATTTTATATACGTTAACTCAAAAAAGTCTACACATTTCGTTATAAGTCGGAAATTGATTTCTGAGACTAAATTGTAAACTAGATAAACTCATCTTTAACAGAAAAAGTTTGAAAAATGTATTGTAATTACAAATAATATGTTCTAAGCCAATGCGTCTAGTAAAAACTGCATTTCTATGTACGTTGATTCAAGAAAATATGAAGGAAGTCAAATTTCACAATAGAAGAAGGATGAAAGACCATGCAGAACTAATCCAAATCCTAACATCTATCTTGAATCAAATACAAAGACAAAGCCAACACAAAAAGAAAGAGTTCATAAAAATGTTGAATTTTATATACGTTAACTCAAAAAAGTCTACACATTTCGTTATAAGTCGGAAATTGATTTCTGAGACTAAATTGTAAACTAGATAAACCCATCTTTAACATAAAAACTTTGAAAAATGTACTGTAATTACAATTAATATGTTCTAAGGCAATGCGTCTAGTAAAAATTGCATTTCTATGTACGTTGATTCAAGAAAATTTGAAGGAAGTCAAATTTCACAATAGAAGAAGGATGAAAGACCATGCAGAACTAATCCAAATCCTAACAAATTTCATCTATCTTGAATCAAATAGAAAGACAAATCCAACACAAAAAGAAAGAGTTCATAAAAATGTTGAATTTAATATACGTTAACTCAAAAAAGTCTACACATTTCGTTATAAGTCGGAAATTGGTTTCTGAGACTAAATTGTAATCTAGATAAACTCATTTTTAACAGAAAAACTTTGAAAAATGTACAGTAATTACAATTAATATGTTCTAAGGCAATACGTCTAGTAAAAATTGCATTTCTATGTACGTTGATTCAAGAAAATATGAAGGAAGTCAAATTTCACAATAGAAGAAGGATGAAAGACCATGCAGAACTAATCCAAATACTAACAAATTTCATCTATCTTGAATCAAATAGAAAGACAAAGCCAACACAAAAAGAAAGAGTTCATAAAAATGTTGAA